>NW_015649226.1:185415-214624 GCF_001515625.1 Sinocyclocheilus rhinocerous | reverse complement strand
ATGTAAATACTTCATAAACAGACTTTAAATATTAACTGATGGTCGTCACTTTAAGTTGATCTTAATAAAACTATTAATAACTTATTTTAACAGCTTTAAGATGACAAAATCGAGACATAGCTATAGTTTATGCCCAAAGATGAAAGAGGCATGTCTTCCATTCAAAGAAGGAGCCAACAGAAACCTGTCGTATCTGTCCAGGAAAAAAGCAACTAAAGGCTGGAATACGCTACACAACTTTTAAAATGTGAACAGATTTTTAAAACACTAGGCTTCATACACGTACCTACTTTGTAAATAGTTTGTTTTTTGAATGTGTTACTTCGCTGAATGTGGACTAGTCTAGATGTTGCAATGTGCTTAAATGACACTTCACTATGAATGTATAACTGATCAAATTGAGTGCCTTGTTGCTTGATTTTAGTGTTGTTGTTGTTGTTTTTGTGTGATTGACTTTGTACCTTCAAATACATTTTTTTTTTTCAATTATTCTTTAAAAATGTTGTTCAAAATAAACAAGACTTTTTAATAAAACATGATGTGAGCTTAATGGGAACAGGGGTGTGCTTAAAGGGTACAAAAATGTACCCATTAAGCACAGCCAGACTTTTTGCATTTAATGATGTATATCTTAATTCAAATGCTTTTGTCATTTAAAATAAAATAAAATATTTTTGTGTGAGAGATTAATATTTTATTTTAATATAACTTCTTGTACTGAAACCAACATCTTGTGCACTAAAAATGACTCAATGTAGATTTTGGTGAGCTTAATAGGTACGTTTACCCTAGTACATTTTCAAATAGCCTGAACAATTTTCATAGACTTTTTTGGTGTTATATAATTCTCAAATTTTAGCTAACATTTCTTTCATTTCGTCTGCCATCTTGGATTTCCTTTTTCACTAAGCTTGTCGCAATACATTCTGTAATTGCTTTGATGGAAATTTGGCCAAAAAAAGGTATCTAAGAGATATCTAACTCAGACCTTATAGTAGTTCAAGTGTATCATCTAGCACCTCAAACTCAAAGGTCTGTCTTCTTCCAAGAGAGACCAAATATGCTCTTGTCAAACTCTTGACAGACACGGTAAATTATAGCTGAGAGGAAGGACCGAGCTAGGACACGAGAGAACCACCAACTAACAGCACTTGCTTTGACTCACCATGGAAAATTACGAAAACACGCTACGCGCACATCACTCACAAAATTACAGCCTGCTGTGGAGAGACAGGTGGGAGATGCTAACAAGCAGTTAGACAGCTGAAAAACAGAGCAAGATTATACAACTTGGGAAATAGTCTGAACAAGACTGTTGACAGCTCTTGTATTGTAAGACTGTCTACCTTATTATAAACCAAAGTCATGTCAAAACTGCCGACAGAAAATAAAAACGGAAACACAAAAATGTACCTCCACTAAAGCCAACACAAACTAGATGTTTTCTACTGCACTGTATGCAAATAAGCCCACAAATGATGAGACAGCAGCAATGTTCAGTCTCTAATGGGACTATAAAATCATTTACAAAGATACTGCCAGTCGCACAGTGTAAGATCATCCATGATAACCTTCAAAATGGTACACTGCCTCTAATGAGGCGAGAAAGAAGTGAGGAGGAAGAGGAAGCAGATAAATGAGGCTACAGAAAGATCCAACAGAGACCCATCAGTAAAACCAAACCAGAGAATGATTTCACAGCTGCATATGTAAGATGGTTCACATTGGAATTGAAGGTTGTAAATGACTTTTTTTTTTTTTTTTGTTAGTGACTTTAAATTGTAATATACTATCTACTCCAGTTTCCCCAAAACATCTAATGTTCAAATTTGTATTTAGGTTTCCTAAAAAAGAAATTAAGGCTATGCAAAACTACCACAATAAGAGTTTCCTCCATTAAAATTTTAATCAAGAAGTTAGCTATCCCTTTTGGTCCAATGTCTTTTCACCAAGCAAATTATGCATGTCTCCGAATGTAAAATTCAACACATAAGTTTGCGTATATGATCTTTCACATGCACATGAATGGAACAGTTACTTTAACGCACAGAAGATCCTGTAGCATTGCCCTGTTAGGTACATCAACAAAATTGCTCTTACAGAAAAAGGGAAGAGCTGTTCCTCAAGGAACATGCAGAAAAAAATTAACTTGGAATAACAGCAGAATTCTCAATGGCACGATTAACCTACACAACCTTCTCCAGAACATCTGCCGACATGGAGGAAGAGAAAGAGGAGGAAAAATAGAAGTCAGAAAGCAGAAAGAACAAGCTAAATCTTTTAGCCAACGCTAAAAGAACATATATCTAAGTACTCATGACTAAAGTAGGACAAATGTGTAAAGATTATCGAATAAGCATTTCTGCAACAGCTCAATAAATCATAAACTGTAGAGAGAGTGAGGAAACACATTGACTACCCCTCTGCCTTATCCCTTCTTTTTTCCTGGAAATCCCTTCTTTTCCTCTCTCTCATCCTCTTACCTGATTGTTAAGGACTCTCTCACCTCCTCTCCTTTCTAGATTTCAGTTTATCAGATCGAAACTGCAACCACAATCAACTCAACCAGCATTTTAGAGGAGAGAAAGAGAGTGTGTGGAAAATGAGAGATGAAGGAGGCTGAGAAATTACATTTCTCCAACTATGATGGAGTTTAAACTGGATTGGAGTCTAGAGGAATCAGGTCACCTAACCGCATGAGAGAGCGAGAGAGCATGAAAGTAGACAAATAGAACAGAACTGAGCAGGACAGAATAGAATAATAAACAATAATAAAGAAAAATAAAGATAGCAATAAAACAGAAAAGAAAATATAATGGAAAGTAATCAGAAGAAAACAAAGCAAAATATAATAGGACATAAAAATGTATAAAAAATTAAAAGAAATGAAATAAGCTGAAATAAAATATAAATATTAGATTAAAAACTTAAAGGGGTCATATGATGCTATTTTAAAGATCATTATTTTGTGTATTTGGTGTAACAGAATATGTTGACATGCTTTAATGTTCAAAAAACACATTATTTTTCAAATACTGTACATTATTGTAGGTCCTCTATGCCCCGCCTCTCTCAAACACGTCGTTTTCAACAAAGCCCCCTCCTTTGATAAGCGCAGTCTGCTCTGATTGGCCAGCTGACCCAGTGCATTGTGATTGGCCGAACACCACAAGCACGCGTCGGAAATGTAACGCCCAATACCATAATAGCGAGCATCAAGACAGTTAATAATGTTGTTAGTTTTACCATCAGTTCAAGCCAAACGAGGCGTTTTAGGTAGGCGTGGTTGACTCTTAACTTTTATAAAGAATATCTCTTTGGATTTGAGACTTTAGTCTTTGCAACTTTACAGATCTTCTTTATGCACCAAGAGCTTGTATCACTCCAAAGAGAAAGGAAAACTTGAAATCGCATCATACGACCCCTTTAAAGATTAGATATACTGTCTAGGCAAAAATAAGTTGAAGTACTAAAATTACTAAAACTAAAACAAACAAAGTTATTAAATTAAAGTTATATATAAATATATTTTTTTTAAATGACAAGCAGATAACAAAATTACTAAAACTTAAATTAAAATGAAAATACAACAATAAACGCTAATTCAAGATATGAATAAATACTATAATAGTAAATAAATAATAAAACAAATAAACAGAGAAAATAATAATGGAAAAACAGAATAGAATAAATGAGAAAAAAACAATACAACAATAGAACAAAACAGAAGAGAATAGAACAGTACTATAAAACTTTATTCTTCATGTGATCAGTGACTGAGATGCCACAGGCAGCGTTTACCTCATGATTAGAGATTTCCTGAGAAAGTTCATATGAGTGTGAGTGTTGAGGAAACAAAGCTCTGCTGAGGAGACATTTCTGTTTATATTGAGGTCTGTGGGCTGATGGGGCATGGGAGACAGACAGTGTTGTTATGGAAACTGAACTCATCCTGAGAGAAGATGTTTGTTTTCTGATAGGAGGATTTATGGAGTGTTTTGAGCAGGAGGGGGCTGCTGTATGTGTGATTGGATGGGTGACTTGAGAGGCTGCTGGTTTGGGTAGTTATGGGAACCTAAACCTGCCAGATTGACTATTAGTGGTACTGATGTTTAAAAGACACTTGAGAGACAGACATATGCACAAACATATGATAGAGTTCAGGTCAGGGCAAGCTAATCTCAGGGTCTGTTTGGCTGTGAAATCGGAGAAAGGCATAAAGGAGTCATATTACATTTGCACACACAGAGCAAACATTCAAACTCATACATGCACACAGACCGATAAAGAGCCCCTATTTCCACAAGACATTAATTAAGTCTCAGAGGAACAATGAGGATTTCCCTTCCCAGACAAACAAGAGGAAACCTGAGGCCTTTATCACAAAAACATGCACCAAAACTTCACACCTATGTATTTCAACAGTCATACAACTTTACTATTTCTGCACTAATACTGGACATTGTGCTGGTGAAGTGAGTTAAACAGAATCAATTATCGATTAAAAACCTACAATATCATATTTGGGCCTTGTTGTACCATTATCTTGATTGTTATAAAAAAGTATATTGTCTTACCTGTACCAGGAGCTCCAATTTCCTGTCATCCAGGAGATGGACCTGACATCTCCGCCCTTCCGTCATCTGTTGTGGGGGGAGAGAGAGAGAGAGAAAGAGATTAGTGAAAGCACATTCACAGCAGGGTGAAATCAACTGTAAATACTAGGTCATGGTGACATGACAAAAATAGAAACTCTCCTTACACACATGCAGCGCGATTCCCAGTCAAGCAGCAGAGTTCAATCTCATTCACTCCTACACACACACACACTTTTAAACTGAATTATCTCACACATCAGTGCTGATGCTGAGTACTTTTTTTTTTTTTTTTTTTTTTAGTTTTAAGTGTATTTTGATTTAACTCCTGGTTAAAATATATAACAACTGCAGACACACTTAACATGAAAATTCTTACTAAATTTAGAAATCAAATATTAGGCTATACAACAAATAATAAACAAGTAAAAAGCATGTTGTTTCACTTACAGAGTGCTTGCAGACTTTTATGGTCAGAGGTCAGAAATTAGATAATGGCTACTACTTTTCATCTAAAAAATAGTGCCATTTATATAAAAGCAACCAACCAGTTTATTTTGTTTTTACTTGTTGTTTAGGGTCAGGTTTATCTGAAACTGCTAATACCACAAGCTATAAAATGTTTTTAAAGAGTGGCTTTTACATAAAAAAAACAATTTTGTAATCAAAATTCTGTTCTAGACCCCAATTACTTTCATTTTATGTACAAAAAAAGTCAACATTTTCAAAATATCTTTTTGTGTGTGTGTGTGTGTGTGTGTGTACTGCAGAAGAAAGTCATATAGATTTGGAATAACATTGACTGCACAATGACAAAATATTCACTCAAAATTGCAGTTAACTACATAAAATCACTTTGTATCGTATATACGTCATGAGCACACACATCATACATAAGCTTCTATTTGAAATTCATCACCGCCTAGAGATCAGGGCTTACAGCTGCTGTTAATATCAGTGTTAATATAAAACTCCCCTCAACCATCACTAATTGATGAAAGAGGGATCGTGCCATGTCAGTCCGTATAGATACCTGCACCAGCGCACAATCTGATTAGTGCTTTGATTGCCATCTGCCATGGTGAAGAATATCTTTTTTTATCAAAGCCAGAGAGGACTGCTCATAATTAATATTAAATTGAGTCTGCAAGAAAAACAAACACATTAACAACACACTTTCCTCCAGGGTAAAATGAGTATGTGCATTCAGAACTCCTCCCGCAAGGCGCAGTTGGACATTCCATCTATGAAACATGTTTGGAGTTACTATCATCTGCACGCTCCTTTCGTTTGATCTCAAATCACCGCTCACTCCCACTCGCTTTCCATTCACTCTCACACACAATTTTTGTGAGTATTTACTTAAGATCACTGTTTCTGTGCCAAGCCGTATAGTAAACATCCCATTACGAGCAGGTGGACAGACACATCTGTGAAGAACAGTCTGACTAACAGCCATGTCATCACGTGAGTTATACTGCCTTTAGGATTGAGCTGGTTTGACAACTCGAGTACAAAGAACCAAAGTGTAACCCGATACTCCCATTGTTCTTTTCCCTTCAAGAGAGCTTTTAATTTTTTGTTTATTTTCTCTTAAAGAAAAAAATGTTTCGAGGGATTTTGAGTCTGTGAATGTGATACTAACAGTGGCGGTAGTTCACATCCATCAGCGGACTTTCCATCCGGTTCCTGTTTATATATCCTGTACGAGTCAGAATGCTATATCGCGCTCTTATTCTACCCCTCCATGCTTTCACACTCTCATCCACCCCCTCTACCTCTATATGTAGGCCAAGTTAAAAGGAAAATGGAAAAAACGAAAAATACAAGACATTTCTTAAGCTTTTCAGTGTGATGGTGTATGTAAGGACATCAGAATGGGAACATGTGGAGCGTTCTGGCTGCCATCAGGAAGCGCCGTCCCTGAGGAACACAAACAATGAGGCTGATAAAAGCAGCATGGCTCACATTTCTTCCTCGCACACGTGGGGGGGAAAGACTGGAGGAGGGGAGTCACAGGACTAGAAACACATCCTTTCTTCCCCTTCTCCTCTGCCTTGTTCCTCAGTGGAGCTACACAACCTCAAATGCACAGGCATGTGACAGACCACATGATTAATTGTGTGAGTGTGTGTCCGAACAAACTGGTTTGAGTTTGTTATTGACCTGTGAAGATGTTTTTACAGGGGGGCTTGGCTTGATGAATTTCTCTTGGTCGTGCTAACACTGAATCTAACTCCAACTCTATCTCCTAAAAGCTGATATCCTGTCTTCAGAATAACATGACCTCAGGCAACATCCGTATTCTTATCCCTCAACCACTGAGTGAGATCACATTTCCATATAATAAAGACAAACCTAAATCAATATGAGCTGGCTCACCTGAATATGGTCCAGCCTTTAATGATGAGTTTTTTTTTTTAAATGTCTAATTCCTTCCCTGGAGCTGCACATGACCCAATTAGGTCAGCTCATCTAACTTTCATGATATTCATTTATGAGAATAAAAATGGTAGGATAATTGATCCAAACCACTGCAGCACCTTTACAACCATATACAGTATATATTTCAGTTTGGGGATGGGTAATGACGGCTCACTAATCTACCAGTTGTCCAAAAACCAAATTGCTCCCCTTTAAAGTATCTTTATGTAAACGCCCCCTAACAAACAAAAACCAGCCTAGTAATACAGGACTTTCTAAAAAAAAAAAATTGCTGATTAGTCATTTGGGCAACCTAATAAATCTGGAACATATGTAGACACTGGAAAATATGTAGTTTTGTACATTCATGCTAGAGTTTAAGTTTAGGATTATCTTTAGACTAAAAGACTAAAAAATTTACATTTCCCATCGAACACCTACTCAAAATGTAACCTATTCAAAATAATAAATAATAAAATAAATTAATAAACTCTTATTTAAACATTCCTCATAGTTCAGTATCCTTGTATTAACACTTATCATAATTAAACACAAAAAACTATGCTTTTTTAAAAATGTGATCGATAACTAAAATAAATAATACTCAATCCTTCCTCAAAGTACAATATCCTTGTAGATATACTATCCTAATTAAACACTCTTTTTTTTTTTAAATCTGCAGAATCCTATGGAATTGATTTAAACAGAGCATTATACACTTTTTGGCAGCTGAAAGCATATTCAAATCAGCCAAAACATTTCATAAACAAACAGTGTGGTGGGAAGTGCAGAACTGTGAATGATGATTGTTCCAATTCTGTGGAGATTTGTGAAGCTTTTTGAGGGCAGATTCCACATGGGCCTGCTCATAACAAGCAAAAGATGCAGAACCCAGAAGCCAAACTTTGTGGTGGCTGATATTGGGCTGACTTTCCAAACTTAAAGGTTAAACTTTATTACCGACCTTGCGGTAGCCCAAAAGCACTGCAGTTTGGTTACATCACCATATTAAACCTCTTAAGGTCTGAGTCAGGCTTGATAGGTACACTTCCCACCACACAATAGAAGATTAAACCTGAGGCTTTGAATGAAGCAAACAGCATGCTGGTGATGGGAGCACATCCTTACAGCCTGAAGCTCAAGATGTCACACCTCCGCTCCACTGAATGAGAACGCTCCTCACTAGGGTGTATCTGGAGGGGGAGGTGAACAGCTCTCAACCACAATCCCAGAATCTAACAATCAGGTGCTGGGAATGGTGTGTTAGCAGAAGTGTGTTTGTATGCTGCATCTGGTGTGGGGTTACAAAATGCCTCGCCTGTAATCACTGAACGGTGAGTCACTTCTTCCTCAGCTGAACTCCAGTGCGCCACACTACACTCACAATACCCTACGAACCTGTGATGTCATTAAAATCACATAACACACACATTTCAGTCAGTGTAATCTTTGTAAATCATTGCCATTGTTTTATAGACAAAATAGAAGGGCTGCACAATTATATGGCTTAGTGTGATTTAATTAAATTACAGGTGCATCTCAATAAATTAGAATGTCGTGGAAAAGTTCATTTCAGTAATTATATACACTGCATGTTTCTGAGTGAAGCGTGGCACTTTGTTCTTTTACACATGAGCAACTCATGATCCGTTTGCAGTGTCTCGGTTCACAGTAAATGCTGCCACACAAGCTCATCTCTGCATCTTCTCTGAGTTTGGGTCGCATATGGGAACATAATGTGCCAACCATCTTCCCAAACTTGTAATGACAACTTTAGAAGCATTTGTCCACAAAATAGAAACTTTAAGGCCTCCCTGCAATTTTCTGCCAAAATAAAAGCTTGATGGTTTAACATTTGAAATTAAGAAAGGCATAAATATTTGTATTGCAATTTTACAGTTGTACTGTAAACTATTATCATTGTTAAGCATTATTATTAATGTTCTAATATTTTTGTTTTTTCTTTTGCAGTGAAGCATTATTTTATAGTCACATTGTGCAGCCCTATAGTCAAGCACAGCAAACTTGGAGCTTTCAAAATAATTGCAAAATTGCAATTAGATTCCCCCAAAATCATGCAGCCCCTATAATAAGGTGCAGCTACTCTGATGCACATTGCAGAAGAGACGATTACAGCGTAACATAATCTGATCTGATGATAAACCCACTCTCTAGTGCAGATTTAAGGTTGACCCTGATGCACTGTTTAGGGTTTCATTGCGGTTTATCCGTACTAAATCCTAAGCTACATGTTAGCTTCACATACACTGTCAATGAGCAGTATGATGTGTAGAAGATAGAGATATAAGAGCATTTGAATTAGTGAACATCCAATTCAGATAATATCAGACACAGATATTAAACATGGTTGGAGGTGGCTGATGTCCTCGTGATGATTTAGACTGCCAGACACAACCCCATACACACAACAAGGGAGCATTTAGCCATTATTTCCCCTTAATGCACAATGACAACAAAATGACAGTGCACCACACAGACCACACATGCACATGGACACCACAAAGCCAGAAAAATCAATGTTCATCCCAAATTCAAGCACGAAATAACTCTCATGGTGCAGACTGACAAATGATAAAAGTCTAGGCGACTACAGGTCTGGTTTTCATGCCTGACCGTGTGTGCTAGAGTACATCAGCCTGCTGACACTGCTGCCCTGCAGTGCAGACATCACAGGCTGAGCAGCACAAAAAAAAGACATCCGTCACCCTGAACCGGCAGGACCACAGCTGCCTAGATAGACACAGCCTAGTCTGCTTTGTTTACTGTCTGTAGACAGACCCCAATTCCAGGCTGTGCCTCAAAACCTAATGGGCTGGCTATATAGACAGCCTTTTCAAGCCATTTATGATGCCCAAAAATTTTGTCTAGGTAGGAAGCTCACATCTCTGCAGGCATTTGCATCCTATGAGGATGTCATAGGACACTGCTACTAAATCAAATAAAGCTGAATGCATCTATGAAGCCCAAAAATGTTGTTTAGGTAGACATCTCATTAGGTTTTGAGACAGTCCTTTCTATGAGTGTGTCATAGGAAACTGCAACCAAATTTATTAGTGGACTGTATCTATGAAGCCAAAAATGCTCTACTGAGCTTATCTACACAGCATTTTTGGATCAATGCAGCTATGATGCTGTCTAGGTAGGCAGCTCACATCTAATTGGACATTGCATCAAAATTTACTAAAGTGAAACACATCTATGTGGAGGCGAGAAGTTTTTGAGACAGTCCAAATCACCATATCTTTCCATGAGAGGCATTACTATCAAATTTAATAAAGCAAAGACATTAAAAAAAATGCTGTTTAGGTAGGCATCCAGTTAAGACAGAGACATTATAGATAGACAGACAGACAGACAGACAGACTATAGATAACCCACAAAGGTAGGTTTCCAGACAGCAAATCCTTTCTATGAGACTGTCATTTGACATTTTCAGTGAATCTAATGAGGCAAGACTTAACACAACAGCACTGTTCAAGGATTTTAAGGATATGAACGTGATGGTCACATGCATGCAATCCTCTTAAGTTCCTGTCACTAGCCACAGCAGATCTGATCATATTCAGCTGTCAGCACAGGTTAACAGCCTTGGAAAAATGGATGAATGAGTCTAAATGGGCAGTAATTGTGACCAAGCAAAGCAAATGAGCTAGCAATTTAGTATACAAACTCCTTTAAAAGCAACATTAATAGTTTCTAAAAAAAAATCACCTTAAGGACGATGTTTGTCAAAACAGACCAACATTATGAGAAAACGACGCAGTATTTCACACATCACATGCCTCGGTGTTTCTGAGGTAACGTTAAGTGGCTAGCCGGCTAGCTGCAGAACAGTTTACTCTTGAGGACCCTTATTCACCTCCTAAAATCTGATTTTAACGATGATATCCTCCGTGTATGGTCACAAATCAGTGCTCTATCTCGAGTTGACAGTAAAATGTGTGTAAAACTGTTTAGTTAAGTAAGAAACAGAACGAAACCGCGGATTTAACGCATACATCCTTACACCGTCCCTTACTGACTAACTGAAGCGGGAAGCGCTGCGCGAGACCAGCGCAAACCAAGCGCGAGACGTGCGCGCGATTTACCTTGTTAAAAATCCCTTACGCTCCCGCGTACGTGAATTCCTCGCCGAGATAATAAATAAATGGTCTCTAACAACAATAGTAATCCAAATGGGTTAAATCCGAAGAGAAAACGTTCACACGCCGGCCTAAATCATCCTCGCAGTCAGCATCATCCATGTCGTTGTTGTTGTGATCCCCGGTGAAGCTGCACAGGCGGAGCGGAGCGGACTGACAGCGGCAGTGCCAGCGCATCCCATCCCATCCCTCTCCGCTCTCAACGCGCTGTTTCACAGGGACCGCTGGCCCGCGTCCAGCAAGCAGCTCCGCACAACACTATACACACACACACACACACACTAGCAGCCCCTCCACAGCAAACCCCAACCCCTCCTCCTCCGCCTTTCCCCCCCGTGACACCGGCGAGGCTGTGAACGAGTAAAACACGACGCACACACACTCAGTCCAGCCTGACATCATCATCATCATGGAACACCTTGTTTGTTGTTTTACCTAAGCTAAAATATTGTAATTCATTTTCGTTTACTAAAATAAAGCTGAATTAGAAATAAAATGTCAGTATTAGAGGAAAAACTTTAACTTTGCAATTGGCAACTGACTAATTTACCAAAATTACAACAACTGAAAAATAAATAAAACCTAAACATAAATATAAAAATAAATAAATAATATAATGATAAAAAAACACATAACAAACTAAAACTTTACTTAAAATTTGAAGTGAAATATAAAAATAAAAGCTCATTAAAAATATTAATCAATACTAATAGTACATACTAAGAAAATGTCACTGGATTACACCAGGAATATGCAAGTGTTGCATCTGTCCAAAACAACACTACTAAAAGTAGCTATAAAAAGCACATAAACTAACACTTAAATAACAATTTGAAGTGAAAATATAAAAATAAAAACTAATTAAAAATATTAATCAATACTAATAGTACATACAAATACACCAGGAATATTGCATCTGTCCAAAACATACCACTACACTATAAAAGTATAGTACTACCATTTATTTAGACATGTATGGTTTTCTGGCAATACCTTGAAATACTATTTAAATATCAGATGGAGATACATGTCCAAAAACAGCATGGTACATGGTACTTTCTATGGAATTTCTATGATATCACCACAATGATTACCTGACCTGATAACTTTTTGTAAGGGTGGTATAGTGTTTTTTTTTTTTTTGGAATGGCATGTTTTGGTTCAGTTTTGAAAATCAACCCAGCAATACCATCATATTCATTGAAATACCATGGGGTACACTGCAAATACCATGGTATATTATGAATATGGTAACTATTCAGTATGGTATATATCAAAGTACTGCAGTATTACCATCTGACACTACGACTGTAAGGGATTTTATGCACTGTGGAAAAACATTAAAACATTTAAAAGAGTGGACAAGAAGGTGGATGGGATGTAAATTGTGAGCTCCTTGGTCTTGTGAAACTGACCTGACCTGAAGCTGACCAATGACTAACAGATCCACATCTGGATTTGCAGTATAGAAACGCAGCAGAAACTTTTGGGAATGGGTTGCACTCTTTCTCTCCCTCTGCCTGACTTCTTCCGCCCCTCCGTTTCTAATTCAGATTTCCCTTCCCGTTTGGTTTGGCCAGGGTGAACGAAAGATGGAAAAAGGAGAGAGAAACGTTTGAAAGATGCTTTCAAACTGAACCCGGCTGTTAGAGGCAGTTGATTTGTGTGAACTCCTTCACACAGACGTCTAACGGTCGTTTCACCGCAAAGTCAACATTGCAGAGGGTTCAACGAAAACTTTAACAAAAACTGGAAGGTGTTTTCCTTTAAAGGGTCATAGCCTGTGTGCATAGCAATTCACAAGAGCTATTTCTATAATTCTCAGGCCATGACAAAGAATTACACAAAGAATTTGTTTCGTTTTTAAACCAGACACATTTTTATCCCTATCTTAATGTAAAACAGCTTATCCATCTGAAACACAAGCAAAGACAAAATAATAGAAGGCAACATTTTCTGTCATCATTTGACATTTTTAGATGACATTTTCCTTTACTTATAAACTAAACAACATGTGGAAGTTTACATGTAAACCTATGCAAGTGCATTAATATTAATGTTTTGTAAGTGCATTATGCAAACCAGTAATTGAGGTAAGCATTGCTTATTTTATAATAGGTTATCTGTAATTCTGTTTAACCAAGGATTAAAATTGGCCTTAACCTGGAGTTTAAAAAGAACCCAAGTTTAAACATATAGTGTGAAAAGCCTTTAGGTTTGAAAAAAGCATTGCTGTAAAAATTGCAACTCTTTGCACTGGGCCATGATAAAAAAAAATCCCCAGTGCATTATGTCTTACAATGATACAGCACAGAATCATTTCCACAGCCGTTGGTTTAACGATTTTCAGCCTTGCTTTAAATGCACTTGAACGATGGAGAGAAAGACTGCACTGAGGGTCTGGATTTTCCATCTCTCTTCATCACTCTCTCACGCATACTCATGGGAAGGCCTTTGAAAAGTAATTGAAAAACACTCCAAACATAATGCAATTAGGCTGCAGGCTTACATTTCATTATCATTCAACTGCTGGTGATAACACCATCAATAAACGAACACAAGCGTCTGAGGTCAGACGAATCTCAGTGTATTTGTTGGATCTGATGACAGTCCGATCCAACATCTCTGATTTGAATCATTAATCATTGCACTCTTAAAAATAAAGGCTCTTTATTGGCATTGATCTTTCCAAGAACGTTTAACACCCATGGAACCTTTCCATTGCACAAAAGTTTTTTTTTTATAGTCAAAATTGTTCTTTAGATTATTAAAAGGTTCTTTACACTAAAAAAGTATGGTTTTTAGGAAATGTTAACTGAAAGCTCTTTTCGGAACCAATATGCTACTCAATGCAATGGCATCTATAGGTCCATGAAGAACCTTTGACATTCATGGAACCTTCTTGGTTCTTTAGAATATTAAAACAATGGTTCTTTGAAGAACTGTTCACTGAAAGGTTCTTTGAGAAACATAATGGAGGTAGCGCAAGGTGACTGAGAACCACAACATCCCGGCTGTTCGTATCGCTGCTGATTTTGGACACTCAACCACAGCGGAAACACCACTGTCCAACTTAAACAGTCCCTCATGATCTCTCTGCGCTCTCTAATACATATTTTAACTTCATTTATTGGCTGCTTCCTCTGGGCACAGGTCCGAACAGTGTCACAAGAGCCCGTTGTTTAAAACAGGGAGAGTGTGTGTGTATTTCTGTGCGTGGATAGAGGGGAACATTCGTACGAAAGGAAACTCTTGATACTGTGGGGGCGTTTCGGAATAAATGAGAATGTCCAGGCTCAGACGACTGCGATTGGGGAGAGAGAAGTTCTAATATAAACTTCTGAAAGACCAATCCCGCCCATGTCTGCCAGACCAAAGCCTCAATTTGTTTAATACGTACCGTCTTTTGTGTCTAAAGCAGCCAGAAGAGTACAAGAAGAAGAGATTGCGATGTTCCCTGAGAAAATGAAAGGCTGAAATTTCCTTAAAAAACGCAAAAAAAAAAAATATATATATGGGAAACCGACTTCTCTTGCCTTCTCTGGCTTCCTCAATAAAGGAAATGTGGTTCTGGTTAGGAGTCTCTGAGTTTGGTTATTTCTGTCTCACTGCCTCAGGCTCGGAGACAAAGCGGGGTGTATGTGTGTGTATATTTCGAGGGGTTTGTTATTTTTCGGAAGGCGGTCACATGGGTTACACTTCTCCATCTGCGGACATAAGGACAGGTTGTATGGCTGACGTAAACTGTAAAATTGGATGGAGGAAGGACTGAATGCTATTTGTGTGTGTGTATGTATACACGTATACATGTGTAGTGAGGTTGTGGCTGTATGTGGCCAATAATGTTGGAACTGGATGTAAACAGAGCTGACCTATAATTGAATCAAGATGGAGTTCATCCCTTAACCTTGCTGCTCACATTCACACACAGATTTTCATTTTAGGGAAAAACAACATATACAATACCTTTCAAAAATGTGGGGTACTTTTATCCAGCAAAGAGAGTGAAGACTTTTTAAACTGTAAAAATAAGAAATGTTTCTTGAGCAGCATCAGAATGATTTCTGAAGGATCATGTGACACTGAGGACTGGAGGAATTCCGCTTTGCATCACAGGGATAAATTGCATTTTAAAATATATTCAAATAGAAAACAGTTATTTTAAATTGTAATAATATTTCACAATATCACTGTTTTTTTCTTGCATTTTTGATCAAATAAATGCAGTACTGGTGAGCATAAGAGACTTTTCAAAAACATTTAACATATTCTGAACTTTTGAATGGTAGTGTAAATGGGATAATAGGACATTACAAGAGTCAGTCAAAAAAAATTATTAAAGAGACAATTTATCCATAAATGAAAACTTGCTCACCATTTTGTCACCCTCACGTTGCTCTAATCATAAATGGGTTACTTTCTTCCATGGAACTCATAAAGAGAAATTTTGTTGACTGTTTAAACTGCAGTTTCACATACAACAAATACATATAATCAATCAATGTTTTCATTCTTCAAAATTTCTCTATTTCCAGCTATGAAAGAAAGAAAATCATATGACTTTGCAACAACAGTGTGTTTTCATTTCAGAGTCCATATTCTTTAAAATGGACTATGAATCTCTTTCTGCTATCTGTTTCTTGCTGCAGTCATAAAATCTGCTGGGATGATAAACACAAAAACCGTCTACACCAAACCAAACCGTAGGCCCTTTCATGTGCCATGTTCTCATCATCTCCAGCTCAGGGACTGGGGGTGGACGAGCCACGGGGCTTTGGTGGGGTTCAGATTCTAGGGTGTAGGATGTTGGCTGTGGGTGGAGGTTTTTTTATGAATAATCTTAGCGGTTACAAACCTCCTTTAAATCACATCAAAGATCCCCCACAGTCTCTGCAGTGAGCATGGGTGAGTGTGTGCTCGTGTTGATACTGAATTTGTGTAATTCTATATGCAGAGTCTTCACAGATCCAGGTGTGAGTGAGGTTAACAGCAGAAATGTATGGTATTTTCCTTATGGAAAAGCCATGGATATATTAGCCGTGGGTTATAAGAGTTTCAGATCCTTAAAGGGATTAAAGGAGTAATTGTGCACCATAAAATAGTTATCAAACAACGTTTTTGGGATGGACACCAAAGCACCTGTGTCTGTACAGGTGTGTATGCTATTGGACTACTGAGGATCATAACTGTGCTCAGATGTATGTGAGAATGTTATTGAATGGTCTAAAGAGACCTGTAACTTCTCTACATATAGAAGCCAGTTCAGAATAGGGGGCCATATGCACAAAGAGACCGAGAATGACTCTTTTTGTGCCTCATGTGTGCATGTGTGTGTTATGAGAGAAGAAAATGTGTTTCCAGTTAAATCCGTGGAAAAAAAGCAACACACACCCACATGCGAGCACTTCAAACGTGTGTGAGATCTCTCCTGCTGAAATTTCACTGCATAGCTTTACTCCTATCTGGCCTGTATACTACACACACACACACAGACACAACCTAAACATCTAAAGCTTTATAGCCTACTAACACACCCACACACACAAATATACCGCACCGTATACATTGGAAACACATGGAACAAATAAATAAGATAAACAAGACCAGATAAACAGTGATTGAGTCGATAATGTTTACTGGAACTTACTGGAACATCTACAGTTTTATTTGAAGTTTTCCATGGTTTCTATGTGATTGTAAAGGTTTCTCTGTTAAAAGCTGAGTCATTCTGTTCTCACGCCTTTTTGAATATTGATTGAGGGTAGAACTACTGAATGCAAATCCATCTCTGGCAAACAGAAACTGACCCTGCTGTGAATGTGTATGAGAGAGAAAGAGACACTTAGGAATAAGTTATATCCAGACAAATATGTAGGCTACTTGGCAAGTAAAATCCAATAAAAAATTGTTACAGTATTTAATGTTATACATATGTATATGTGTGACATGCATTTTAGGACACTAGTTAGTTCATTTTGTGGATTTTAAGTGACTCTTTCTCTGAAACATTAAATCAATCAATTAATAATAAAAAAAAACATATTCATTCAGACATGAATCAAGTGGCTATATTTATAAGTGATTCAACAAGTCACTGACTCAACTGATTTGTTCAAAACATTGTTTCATTCAGGAACGAATTAAGTGACTTTTTCTGAGTGATTAAAAAAATCATTCAAACCATGTCAAGAAAACTCAGAATCATTCAGGAACAGATTAAGTGACTGTCTTAGAGTGATTCAATGAATCACTGACTCAACCAATTTGTTCAAAAACACGGATTCATTCAGAAACAAAACAAGTGACTGTCTTTATGAGTGAGTCAATTAATCATTCATTCAACCAGTTCTTTCAAACATGCTAATTCATTCAGAAACAAATCAAGTGACCATCTGAATGAGTGATTCAATGAATCATTTACTCACCCAATTTGTTCAAAAATGCTGATTCATTCAGAAACAAATCAATTGACTGTCTTTAAGTGATTCAATGACTCATTTGCTCAGTTGATTTATTAAAAATGCCGTTTCATTCAAGATTGCTTAAATCAACATCTAAAACCAATTTAAACATTGCCTTTTTCATTCTTGGTCTCATATTATTTGTTAAGTTTCTTGGAATACTTTTAAATATGTGACCCTGGACCACAAAACCAGTCTTAAAGGGTTAGTTCACCAAGTCGCTGGGGTATATTTGTAGCAATAGCCAAAAATACATCGTATGTGTCAAAATTATAGATTTTTCTTTTATGCCAAAAATCATTAGTATATTAAGTAAAGATCATGTTCCATAAAGATATTTTGTAAATTTCCTACTGTAAATATATTAAAACTACATTTTTGATTAGTAATATGCATTGCTAAGAACTTCATTTGGACAATTTTAAAGGCGATTTTCTCAATATTTTGATTTTTTTTGCACCCTCAGATTCCAGATTTTCAAATAGTTGTATCTTGGCCAAATATTGTCCTATCATAACAAACCATACGCCAATGGAAAGCTTATTTATTCAGCTAATTCAGATTATGTATAAATCTCTTATCACATATGACATTGTCAGACTGCAGGACTATTTAAATGAACTGGAAAAAAAAAAGTGGGAAAAAAACAACATATAGGCTTGAGTTAGGATTTATAATGCAGAACTTTGCAGAGCCAAAAACAAACAAAAAAAAAAAACTCTGTGTTATGCTCAGTGAAACAAAAGCTTTTAGAAAAGTGTGCTATAATTGTCACCAGTCATAAAGGACAGAAAAAAGTCTTGAACAGATTGCTGACTCAGGAAATGTGTGAATCAATAAATGAGATCTCCTCTCCTCTCACAAGACTATGTGTGTCTTTCATTGTGCGTATGTCCTATGATCTCTGAGAGTGTGAAAGTGTGTGTGTGTGTGTGTGTGTGTGAACCAGGACATAAACCTTAGTGAGTATATTAGTCAGTGGAGCAGCAGAAACGATCCCTCACACACATCACAAGACAGAGAGAGCTTACAGCATCACTTACAGCAATGGAGTCTGTGCCTCCTCCAGCCTCTTACACACTCTGAGCACAGACCACCTCACTGCTCTCACCATATACGGCCACTCTGTACGCTCATCTTCACAGCCTGTGTATGTTTGTGTGTGTTTAATAAAGGGCTCTCCTGGGAATGATGATCCATTGAAGAGGAAACCTCATCTAGCAAAAGTCTTAGCAAAATAGTTCACTGCAAAAATGAAAATTGTGTATCATTTCAGCATCATGTTGTTCTAAAGGAGACAAAAAGATCATGCTGCTCTTTTACAGTGACAGATGACCAAAAACATTATATGAAGTACAGCGGGAGTGGGAGATTTTTGGTAAATAATCTGTGAATTTAGTGTGTTCCTCATATAATTCAACTTTATGTGAAGTGCAGACTAGTTTTAGGGTACTTTCATAGTGCTTTTTTATTTGTTTTTGAAGCCTGATTGAAATTAAAGTTAGTAAACAATTACATAATTTAACATTTTGGACTATTCCTTTAAATGTAATTGAAAAAACACTTTCTCTTTTCCCATCACTCTCAGAGTTGCTGAGCTGTTTTCTCATGCTGTGTTTAAGAGGAATGCTTTCATGCAGCACCGTTGGCTATTTCTGTAAGACATCTTTAGTTGGTCAAGCATTCTTGGGATTTTGGAGAAACTAGAGCAATTTGGAGTTTGTTGATAAAAGAGCGAGTGAAGGAGCATTCTGGGCCACACACACATCTGCAGTTTATTAAACTGAAATAGATATGTGTATGGACTTCAGGTGTTCCTGGACATAATGGACCCCCCCAAGATAAACACACACACACACACACGCTACGCTCTGAATTGACAAATGATTTTATTCCACCCAAGAACTGCTCCTTTCCAACACCTGAATTATAGACAGTCCATTTCAAAAATAGAAACATTATGTTACCTTTATACCTCAGTTTGACAATGTTCCAGGTAGCAATGGCAATTATGAATGCTTTTATTATTGCAAAGAAAAGATTTTTAAACAATGTAGTCTTGTGATGCACTAAAAATGCACAAAAATTTCGGACAATATGATCATTATTTTCATGTTATAGCCAATAAATGATAAATGGCCAGTGTATATATATATATATATATATATATATAGTGGGTTTTCCGTACCCACTGTATATATATATATATATATATATATATAAACCCTAATACTATTTTGTCTAAATAAATAAAACATAAATCACAAACATACAAGTGAATTTAGGCATTATAACGTTATAAGTTGTTATTGTTAACTAAAACTATAAAATAATTTTTTGGTAATTGAAATAAAGCTGAAATGATAATAATTCAAATAAAATTTGAATATGAGATAAAAAAAATAAATAAATAACTAAGTGCCAGATTTACTAAACAGGGCAAATTAACATGAGGTCGCAATTCCAAAACAGCACCGATGGTCGTGGAAATTTCTGCGGGTGATTTACTGAAAACGTGCAAATTAAAGAACACCGACGCAACATCTCATTTCCATAATGATCAACAAAATCTACCAAGCGCAGCGCAAAATAGCGTAAGGATATTTTCGCGGATAATGTGTTCTCTGACATTCCAAATAAATTCATACGTGTGGGAAAAAATCCTCTCCCTTCTACCACGCGCTCTCTATTCCCTGTGGTGCCTCCTCCTAGCAACAACAAATGCAGCCATTTCAAGCGCAAAATAGTTTAAGATATGCTTTTTTGGGGATTTAATAATGGCGCAAATACCAGTAATCTGACAAGCGCAAACGTTAGTAAAACGCATTGCGTGATTCATTTTAATACTCTATAAATATGATTTGTTTTCTATTTCTATGCTTATATGCTTTCATTTCAGTTAGGACAGACACTAGGCTAGTTATGCAATAATATGTGATACACACACAAAAAAAAGTCCCTCAACAAAATCGTTATCAGTTTAATAGTGAATTTCTCTCACACACAGTCACAAGTACATCATCGTGTGTCACTGCCATAGTAGACTAAGTGGGCAGTTTCCATATATCTGTTTCTCTCCTACTGTCCCTCACTCTCACTCATTTATAATTAAACAAGTGTAAATCAATCACTTTGACAGGGCCCCTGCATAAATGTCCATCTCAACGGTTTCTCACCGAAGCTGTGATTGGTTTGTTCAGGTCAGGTGTGAGAACTGAGCCCTGATTGGCTGAATCTCTAATTGGCTGTGTTGTGCAGGCACTGCAGACACAATGAACTTCATGACCCATCACACAATCTAACCAATACACAGAATTTCAAACAGAAAGAGAGGAAATGAGTGGGACAGCTGGCCTTGACTACCCTTCATATCACTTTCTCAAACAAGAAGAAGCAACACTCTCTCTCAGACACAATTATAGTCAATGTGAACTGTTGTTTACAGCCCATTTTTTAATCTGTGAGGAATTAATTGGATAAATAAAAATGTTAACTACATACAGTAGCAAAATTGAACCAGACCTGAGTTAAAGTTTGCTAAAACTCTACCTAAATCCTCACTACTTAAATCTACATTACCATAAAAAGTTTTTTGTTTTAAAAAATAAATTAATACAGAAAGAAAGAAAAGAAACCATGAGATTTAGACTGTGTATCTTATCAAGACATGCAAATTAGCCTTGGGTATCCTGCCAAAATGTCTGGCTGTTTAAACACACACACACACACACACACACACACACACACACACACCCTCTCTTTAATCCTTGTTTACAATTCAAATACTAATATATCAGCATTTCAGCCTCCTCTTGACGCTCTGATGTCACTATTAGTCACATGTATCACCATAGTAACAGAATGTGGCTCCAGGTGCATTTATCTCTCAATTCCTGACTGGCACTAAATCAAATCTCATCTCAGCACAGCTGTCATGTCTAGAGAGCCTTCCTGGAAGCTGCGTAAGTCAGATCTGGAATTCCTCAGAGCCAAGAGATCCTGCTTTAGACTACATATATAATAGATTACTTGTTCTCTCTATGCATTAAAAACATACTACTGTTTCAATACATAACCATAGCCAAACATAACCACACTGCAGTGTGCAGTATGTATATTGTGCACAGTATGCAAGTTTTCGGTCTGCAATCCCCTGATAGTCTATATTTGCCAAATACACAGTATAGAACTAGATCACACTATCGCACTACTAAAGAATGCCACAATGCAACACGCTCAACTTGATCTTACATTTTCAGCATGACAAATAACTGTGATTTTGAACATCTATCTCTTATTATATAATCTCATTCTCATAATGAGATCATGTGACAATATGAAATACTGCATAGAACAGTATATTATGAACACAGTCTTGTTCTTTAACCACACAACACATACTGATGTCATTCACCTGTAACTTCATTACTGACTTATTTATTATGTTAGTGATGTGAATTATTGACACACAGATTAAGTGTCTGCAGTTTAGGCTTGAGCAGGTGAGAGTATGTTTGCATGAAATATTAATACAGCCTAATGATGTGCTGAATCAGGTCATAGGTCACAGAGGATGATGTGGGAGATTCTGACTGTAATTAGGGCAATTTTCTGGAATATGGCGGTTTTCAACTCTGAATATGACAGCTCGTCAAGGCTCATGGCAGAGGTCAGCCAAAGTCTTCATCATTTCAACAGAAAGTTCATTAAGAATCTCTTCCCCTCTTGCCCACCAACAAAACAGGACTATTCTAGGGGTCAAAGGTCAGCTCTCTTTTTTATAAAATTATTATTTTTGTACAGCAAGGACACATTAAACTGATGTATTGATGTAAAAAATGTCGGTTTCACAAAATAAATCACAGTTTCACAAATATATTAAGCACAAGGGTTTAGCATTAATAACATATATTCTTGTGTGAAAATTTGTTGTATGCCAAATCAGCATATTAGAATGATTTCTGAAGGATCATGTGACACTGAAGACTTGAGTAATGATGCTAAAAATTCAGCTTTGACATAACAGAAATAAATAACTTAAAATATATTCAAACAGAAAACAGTTAAATTGCACTAATATTTCACAATATTACTGGTTTTGCTGTATTTTTGAACAAATAAATGCAGCCTTGGTGAGCATAAGAGACTTCTTTTAATATATATATATATATACACATCTATATCTATATATTTATATCTATTTATGTGTGTGTACACTTTTATTTTCTTTTTCATTTCACTTTTTAAATTAGAATCCACATTCTATATGATTACGCTTTGTATTAATGAAACAAACAAACAAACTCATAAATTATGATGCCATTCAGAGGTATTCATAGAGCTATAATTTGTGAAAGCCATTGGCGATAATGAAATACATAGCAGGCAATTTAAAATGCAATTTAATTAATGTGGAAATAAAATCTCATTTTATGCATATTATCAACTGCCGTTAAATGGCATAGGGACTTTTATTCTATCCACATCACCATCATGGCAAAGAGAATACAAACATAATCATATTGCATAAAACACAAAACATCAGTCATCTCATACTCTCATTCGTGTCCAACCTAGCAAATCGAAGGATTCCCTCATCTCAGTATGTGTGACCCGGCCTTATGGGTAATACACACTAATCACATGCATTTGACTGTAATCCCGCTAGATTACACACACACACACACACACACACACACACAGGAAAATCCCACGATTAGAGAACTGCTGGATTGAGCCCAAAGTAATCTGTGTCACTTCACTAAATCAGTAAGGCATGATTAAATTACAGTGAGAGAGAAAAGGCTATTTCTATATTTATGCTATACCACTATTATATGACTCAGGAAATCTAAATATTCATGGAAAAATCACATGCTTGGATAAAACTCCCTCTCAGTGTCAACTACAGCTGAGAGTGTATATTTCAGTATGCGTGACAGCAAAGAATATTCACACATGGCATCTAATACACTTTTCTTACCCACATAAAAGAAAAAGCTTTCCATTCAAAACACTTTAGCAGCTGCATAGCAACACCCTGGAAACCAACCAAAGCATCTTAAAGTGCCCCTATTATGGATTTTTAAAAATGACCTTTTATGCAGTGTGTAACACAGCGTGAATGAAAACATCCTGCAAAGTTTTAAATCTGAAAGTGCACTGTGTATAAAGTTATTGTCTCTCAAAATAAAGAGTCGACTCTGAATCATTGAAACAAGTCGTTTTTAAAACGAATCCCAAGCCGTTTCATGTTGACGTCAACATGAAACATTAGCATATTGTCCGCCCACTAGTTGGTCTTTTCACCTTGGTCTGAATGAAAATGCAAATTAATTCTTCGCCACTAGGTGCCGCTTTTGAAGCGGTAAAAATAGCTGTTTCCCCGGTAACGCTGTACACAAAGCAGCACTGTGCTCACAAACGCTGCTTTTTCAGGCATTACAGGCATGATGCAGACCAATCACCGCAGATTAGCGTCACGCAAAGGAGGGGTTTGGAAAAATGAATCGTTGGGCGAATTGTTTCGGAGTCGTTGAGCAAGTAAGGTAAAAATAAATGCAAATTATAAGATAATGCAAGTGTTTTTTGACCTTGCATGCATGTCAACCTGTTGTTGGGGACTAACAAAACCAAAATATGAACATTTCATTACCCATAATAGGGGCACTTTAATGAAGTTCCAAACGTAGGTTCAGGAAGAGCCTAATCATTCAGTCCAACCAATCAAAACACCAGCAACCAATCAAAACACTTTATCAACTGCATAGCAACTCACTGGCAACCAATCAGAACACCCTACAGCATTAGAGATACAGCAACCAAATTCAAAGATCTCAAAATAATAATTTCTTACACATTCTTTCAAGACCAATGCTAACCAAATTCATTTATAATTCCATATTGTATGTCAACAGCTGAGTCCTTTTTTATTTCTCCTAAGGATTTATAGAGATTTTAAGCTGATACTTTAAATGAAGCTTAATTAACAACTCCTGTAAATCTCCTGCGGCATGAAAGAGCAATAAATTTCCCTCTAGGAAACCTGTTCGACTTGCATATTCATTTCATCACCTTCTTTCGGCTAGATCCATTTTCAGCATCTGCCTTACCTATTTGCATTTTTGAATCATAACAAACAGTTAAACGTTTCTTGCAGTTGCACACTCCCACACAGCATCTGCAGCCAAAACGTCTGAAATGATAAGGCACTCAATCACACAATCACCCCGTCAGCAGCTCCGACACACACATAAACACACTCTGATCAGCATGATAACACCACTTCCAAACGAAGGCCTGAAATCACCAGCGAAGAATGTGCAAAGAGGTTAGCAGCACACATTATGTTCTGGGAAAATACCATTGTGAATAAATACAGCTGTGGCGTATCAGCGTGTGTGTTTGGTTGCGTCTGATGTGATGTTTAGAGCATTCCAGTTTGGAATGAGACAAGGCCGAACAGCTCCAGAAGGCTCGTAAATTTTCCCTCTCTGATATCACAGTGAGACAGGAAGGATCCCGGAGCAGCACGGCCCATTTACCTGCTCCGCAGCTGGGAAACAAACTGACGGATTGTGGGCCGAAGGGAGAAACCGACTCAGAAGAATAGATGTGTGTCCTGCTGCAGACCTGAGCTCTACAGAGCTTGAAGTGGAAGAGTCCATTCATCAGCAGCTGCAGGGGTGGCACTTTGCCATCAAACTGGAGAAAATGGTATTTCCCTCAAATTCAGGCCATGTCGGTTAAAAAGAGGGAGGAAAACACTGCAGGAACGACTGCTGAACTTGGTTACATTGAAACACACACACACACACACACACACACAATGAGACTCGATTTAAGAAAAAGGAAATTCCTTCATGGACCCTTCCCATGGTTCTCAGCACAACATCCCTTACAAAGAAGTAACATGCTGTGGCTCCAATCAGTGCTGTTATTGTTAACTAAAGCTAGTTAACTGAAATAAAGCTGAAATAAAATAAAATATTAATATTAGTTAAAACAACTTAGATGAAAAAAACAAACTAAATTAGAAATGTTGCTTTGACATCTAATTGAAATAAGTTTAAGTACTAAAACTTGCTAAACAATTATTAAAACTTAAATGGAAATAAAAATAAATTAGAGCTAAATAGAAATATACAAAACTACTAAAAAGACAAAAGCACATAAAACTACAATTAAAATGAAAATCTAAAAATAAAAGACAATTCACAATATTAACAAATACTATAAAAGTATATAAAAAATACTAAAATAACATTGGTTCCCAAAGTACCATGCATACACCGTTTACCATGGTACTGAATGATTACCACAATCATGTACAACGCAATTTATGTGATACTTCAAATACCATGCTAAAGTAATGGTATGAGATGGTAATACTATGGTACTTTTTACCATGGTAATGAAAATGATGTACAATTGTATATATATGGTACTGCAAGGTACTTCAAAAACACCATGGTATTACCACAGTACATGACAAAAATATCAAAAACATTTTTTTAGACAAGTGTTACATTTACAAAAGAGTATAAACAACTAGATTGTTAGTGAAGTTTTGTTAGTAAAATGACATTAACCTGTTCCTTTCACCGTGTACTATAAATCAGAATATGCTGGGCAGAAAAAGTGAGGATATTCAGTCAGTTAGTTGTGTATATATCAGAGCAAAATGTAAAAACTATATGCTGAGCCCAAAACTAACCTCGGGAGTCTTCGCTCTCACTCACATTCACTCGTTCTCTCACACACCCTCTGAGAGACACACAATTAGCGGCTTAAATGGAACAAAAGCAGCTCTATGGCTGTGTATTAAGACGCAAGGATAATGCCTTCAACTGAGGCTGACGGACTGTGCTGGGCTTTAAAAAGGAGAGAGAGAGAGAGAGAGAGAGACGGACAGACTTGTTTTTCTGGTAAGTAGAATGAAAGGAAAAGGGGAGAGGGGGGTGAAGGGTCTCCCAAGGAAATACCTGCTGGATCAAACACTGCTGCCTGTAAGGAAAGTGTATGTGTTTGAGTGTGTGTGTGTATAGATGTGGAAAGAATGCGTTAGGAAGCCCCTCCTCGTCTCCTGAATGTGCCACAATGTATGTTCATCATATTTACTAGTCATGCTAAAGCCATTACCATCACACTGTACGTGTGTATATGTGGTTTTATAGACAATAACTGCATATATTACACTGCAGACACTGAGAACACCCTCTGGTCAAATTCAAAGGTCATTTTGGGTGGTCTCTGTGAGATTAGCTCATAGGTTATACAGGGTTGTTGTTTCTTTTTGTAATCTTGAGATTCAAGTGGTCATTTCTATGGTCAAGCTTAACATGAAGAGGGTCAAAAGTCACTTGGCTCTTCATCTGCTTGTTGATTTCATCTGCACAGAGAAGACTACAGACTTTTGAAGTATATTTAATCTTAATATGACATTAAAAAATATATATATATCATTATATATCATAAATCATTAGTGGGCAAAATATTCCTTTAAAGGGGTCATATGATGCTGCTAAAAAGAACATTATTTTGTGTATTTGGTGTAATGAAATGTGTTTATGCGGTTTAAAGTAAAAAAAAACACATTATTTTCCACATACTGTACATTATTGTTTCTCCTCTATGCCCCGCCTTTCTGAAACGCGTCGATTTTTACAAAACTAATCGGTCTGAAAAGCGAGGTGTGAAGTGTATTTAATCTTAATATACATAAAAAATATATATATATATCATTATATATCATAAATCATTAGTGGGCAAAATATTCCTTTAAATTACACAAATGTCACAAAAATAAAAATAATTTACAAATTTATAAATATATTTTCATATTGTTTGGAACATTCTTAATGCTTTAAATGGCAAAGGTTTAAATAAAAAAAAAAATAATAATTTAAACCTTTGCAATTTAAAGCATTAAGAATGTTCCAAATAAAATGAAAATATATTTATACATTTGTAAATAAATACATTTGTAAATATATATTTATTTATTTACAAATTTATTTATTTACAAATATATATATATATTAGGAGTTCATTTGCAAAAACAGATAACTCAGTTTTTAACAATTTTAAAAAATCTTGTTTTTTCATTGTGCATTCCAATTAATCTCAATCAAACTGCATTTTGGTTATTTTGATTAAGTAAAAATAACAAAAAATACAGCTGACTAACACAATAAAACATGATAACATAATAAAAAGCATGATTTTTGAAAATTAAAAAAAAAACGGAGTTATCGGTTTTTGCAAATAAACTTTTCATATATATGTACAGTTTTGGATATATTCAATATATTCTATATATTATTCAAATATAATGGCATTTACAGTGTACTCCAAAATACTAAGAACACCATGATTATGAAATAACATGATAATACCATGGTTATGCAAAGCACCCCGTGAGAAATGTAGCTCTTCGTCTGTAGCTTTATTCATTTCTGTCGGCTCTGTTTCTATAGCAGCAGCCTGTTATACATCAGCCTTGGAACAGATAAAAACTTTGCTGTCATTTCTTCAGGTATGTCACAGCGAGATGGAAACTCTGAGATTTGCTCTGCTGTGTTCTGTTCACACAGTAGGAAGGTAGGAGACACAACCTGAATACTGATCTCTCTCTCTCACACACACATACAGATAGATGCAAGTGTAGACTCCTGTGGAGAGCTGTTTTCATGACCGTGAGACAGTGTGGGACTCAAGCCCTTAGAAACCACCATAGCAACACTAATACGCTTTATAGCTCACAACACAACCTGATTATGGCATGAATTCAAAAAGGACGACAAAACAACCACTAGAGTTTTACATTTTTCTGGGTGAAATGTGAGTGGCACCTGTCCATGCAAAACTCACTGCAGTAATGCTAGGGTGTTGTGGATGGTTCCTAGGGTGTTGCTATGCGTTTCTGTCTCACTATTCTGATTCAAATTGGGCCAATCGACATTTTTGTAACTGGCATTAAACAGTTATGACAAGTCTAGAAGAAAACAAATTAGATGGCTAACTTTTGAAGACTACTGTAAGCAGTTTATGCAACCGGCCCCTGGTCGCTACATATGGCTAAAGTCTCTCTTTTTACCCATTTTATTGCGTAATGTGAAACTATAAGTCAGATTTAAGGAATTATTCATGTTTGTACAAACAACCAGTATGAGACGAATTACTGTACATGTGAAAGTACTGTGGATTAGTTTATTGAAATCACTAACCCTAAGTATGAGCTATAGTTTTAAGCAACAAAATATTTTTATGTAAAAATATAAATACATTGAATTAAAAATATTTTATTTAGAATATAAATTATTATTTATTTTATATTTCACAGATCAAACTACACTAAATTAATTGAAATAATATATATGATTAATATGTATATTATATAAAAATATATAATATTCAATATTAAAATACATAGTTACTAAATATGAATTTATTTAAAAATATATTATAAGTCAGATTTAAGGTACCAGTCATGTCTGTAGAAACAGTCAATGTGAGACAACATGTAAAAGTATTCAAGTATGAGCAAAAATACCGTAATAGTGAT
>NW_015649226.1:183842-185328 GCF_001515625.1 Sinocyclocheilus rhinocerous | reverse complement strand
TAAGTAAGGTACCAGTCATGTCTGGAGAAACAGTCAATGTGAGACAACATGTAAAAGTATTCAAGTATGAGCAAAAATACCGTAATAGTGATATTGGATATAATATGTTTTATATAAAAACAAAAAAAATGTATATATAAAAAAAAAAGATTGTATTTAAATTGATAAATCAATATTTATTGTTTATATTTTAAAAAATACAATGCATCTAGTCTTATTTATTTTAATACAATATTTTATATCTCATTATTTTATCTGTTATATATTGTTTCTATCTATTATATATATTATATTTGTATTTTAATACAAATATTAAATGTAAGTAAATAATTAAAGATGATAGATAGATAGATAGATTATATAATTCCTCACTCTAGAAATTTTTAAGGAGGTGGTCATCTATGGATTGTTGAAAATGACTCAAAGTGACCAATCCTGTTCATACCTGGTAGACGGCTCGGACCAGGATGTCAGGAGCTCTGATATGTGTGTGCCTCAATCTTCTGAGGGCGGCCGAGGTCACATCCCACAATGCACTGTGCCTCACACACATACTCTCTCCCAGACTCAGAAGCATCGCCTCCATGACTGACAAGCACACAGGTACACAGGTGTGTGTTCCAATAATCCCCTCTCAGCACAGGTGTGTGTGGGAGAAAACGTCCCCAGGTAATGCTGCTCTCCTTTCTGCGTTCTCCTCTTTCATTTTCTCATCCCTTCTTCCTTTAATCCTCAGAAATGCCCCATGGGAGACTGAGACTGTGACTTCTGTGTGACTCAGATCTCGTCTTCCAAATGAATTCGGTCTCACTGGTCTCTCTCCCTCCACTGCAGGACAAATTCCCAGAATAACAGCTCTTGGTTCGCCCAACACAAACATTCCCACAAATAGAGAACTATTGGTCCCTCTCTGTTGTTCTCTCCCTCCTTCTCTCTCCCTCTCCCCTACTTGTTTGTTTTAAAGCAACAGTCCCAGAGGGCATCGAGGGGTTTTACGCTAGCATTATGCTCTGAGATGCCCATCTAGGGCAGAGTGAAGGACAGTTGTCCCTCCCCGCAGGACGGATCCTGCTCGGGTTCATCGGCCCCGGGCGACTGAAGAGATACTCGATATGTGTGTCTCAGCTTTCCCAGTGTGGCAGAGCAGCAGACAGCGCTACTCATGGGAGTTCAAAACTCGTTTTTCCATAAACAGTTGGGATGACGTCCAGATTCCAGAGTTTTGGAGTGGGACATGCCGTTTGTGTCAACGTTCTCAGATCAGCAAGCACCCAATCCACATCCAGTCCCTAAACTACAGACTACCTGACAAACATTTACCTGCAAAACCCCTCCAACATCCCGAAAAAAAGTACTCTTTAGGGCTTTGTTCAAATCACTAACCCTAACTGTGCGTTCACACCGCCGCCGTCGAGAGCGTCAAAAATCGCTCTGGCCGCCCTGCCAACAACGCTGTAGAAAGATTTGTGGACGCTGTTACGTAGAT
>NW_015649226.1:166137-183497 GCF_001515625.1 Sinocyclocheilus rhinocerous | reverse complement strand
CTATAACGTTAATGCACATCAGCAACTCACCAGGAACACCAACAATCTCAGACACCTTGGTCCACGCATCATTTTTTATTTATTTATGTCCCTGTATGCAAACAGGGACACGTCATAGATTATTGGGAAACCCGCCACAGCAATAATCAACCTCTCCTCCATTTTGCTTGGGAACTAATGTGGTCGGAACCAAAGTTTACAGGACTGGGTTCTCTGGAATCCTCTAAAGCGTTGGACTTCTACATTCCGATTGGTTGCCGCCAGATGCCGCCGAACCGCGTCATAGCTCATTACCATAAAGTTGACCTGATTCCAACTCTCCTCGACGCCCTCAACGTCCAAGTCGCGCCGCGCCGCTGCTCGCTGCTCGCTGCTGGCTCACATTGAAAATGAATGACTTCCGGCCACTTTGACGCTCTCGACGGCGGCGGTGTGAACGCACAGTAACAGTAATAGTGATATAAATAATAAAATAAATTAAAATTTAATTTAAAAAAAACAAAACAGTAATACTATAGTTTTAGATGAATGAATTAATAAATATTTTTGTTATTTTTTAAAAATACATAAATGTTATTTTAAATTCAATTCATTCATAAACACTTCATGCACGTTTGAAAGTACTAGTCAGGAGTTTCTTCAAATCACTAACTCTATATGAGCAATATAAATAAATAAATAATACACATTTAAATTTTTTCAGGTTAATGAATTCATATTTATTTCTATTTTTAAATACATGTTAATTAAATTAAATCAATTAATTAATTAACACTTCATGCACTGCTTGAAATAATTCAGATCACTAGCCTTAAGTATGAGCAATAGTATTAGTGAAATAAATAAATGAATACATAAATAAAAGATTTACATAGGCTATATAATAATGGAATTTTTTGACACACTTAATTATGTTAAACATGAAGCTAATAAAACAAAGCACACTTTCAACTGGAAAATTCAGCTAAAATAACTGGTGGCTAATCTTATGTGGTTTCTAGCTGCTTGAAGCTAGTTTTTTATAGTCATTTGCTGGTCTAAGCTAGTTTGGTAGTGGATAAACTGGACTTGAAGGTTATGGGGTCAGGATTAAGCTGGTTAGTGTTGGTTAGCCAGTCGGGGGAGACTTGGCTGACCAACTTCACCGTCTTGAGCTTTTATGAGTTAATTTTTTACTAGTAGGGATGTCAGTCGTACATACTTTCACTGCTGTATTTATGGTAATATAACATACAAATTGTTTACTATTTAAGTATTTTGTTTAAATGCCTTATTAGATATGTAAACAATCCTGTAAATACATTTAAAAAAAAATCCTTCTTTTAATTTTGACTAATAGGTAACTCATGCACTCATCCTAAACACCAGATACTGTGATTTACATAGCCTCTTATTTGAACACAGCACATTTTTCTTTCTGCAATTCAACAGAAAGCCTTGGTCAATAGTAAGCAAAGTTGAACAGCGCCTGATCTTGATTAAAAATGCTTCCGGTCTTAGGAGAGATTTATAGGATTTTCATATTGATGCAGGCATAGCATATGATCAAACTTGCACACATCAATATTGGATTTACCAGGATCAATAAAAGATTTATCATGATGGCCATAGCTTCAGCTAAAATGCCATGCAGGTATTACAAAAATGAATGTAGTGAACAAACAAATTTACAAAAAAAAAAAACCGACTTGGTATTAGCCACCAATGTAATTTAAATAAATAAATAAATATTCTTAAAGCTTCATACTTTTTTTTTTTTCAAATAAATTCCATATTAATTTATTGATTTTTCATTACTAACAATAACTCTGTGGCATTTTGAAGGAAATTATAGTTACCATGGTGAAACTCTAAGAATTTTTTTGTGAACCACAAAGGCTACACAAAGATTAACTAACACATTTCTATAGTGCAGGCAGAGAAACGTTGTTGGCTTTTACAATAGTCAAATCATATGATTACAGAGTGTAATGACACTGTGTGACACCAAACCTCATTCAGTCACAGTCAGTGACAGCTGGAGTCTAATGAATGAGCACCGAAGCACATGCGTTTCTATTTGTGTTCATGCTGCTGTGGTACTGAAGGTCAAATACAGGGCTATAGAACCAGGACAGCTACAATAACTCATTCACGTTACTGTCCTGCCATTATGTGGCTCAATGCATATTGATTTGTGCACAATAAACCCGATGTGGAGTGTGATAGTACTATTGTAAAGCATAAATGTGAAAGTATTCATGGAGGTGCATGCGGGAGAGAGAGAAACAGAATTCCTAAGAACCGTCTCAATAGCTTCAACTGAATGTTTAATGATCTGTTACAAAATGCAGATGTTTTTCCTTGAATTCTGTTCAATGTGAAAAACAGATCCTTTAAAAAATACATGAATTTCACATTAAGATGTATTTAATTTATGGGGTTTTGTTTAATGGAAATTATTGCATTTGAGGTCTGAAATTATCTCATGTGAAACACTGAGAGCACATGTGAACCACAAAAAGCATGGTTTTGTCTAAAATGATTTCAAATCCGTGTGGGTTTTCTGGGAAATGTTGCCCAAAAAAGGCATACCAAGATTTTTGAAAATGAGAAAACAAGTAGAGTTTGCACAAACAAAAGTTGCACGTTGTTAGATTGTGAATGTTCCCCACATAAAATAAAATAAAATAAAATAATAGTTGTGCATGGAATTCCTGTGTTTTTTCTCTGAAGGAAATGAGGACACAAAAACAGAAAACAAGTTGTCCAACAATAAAGCAGCATGATGTCTTAAATTGTGAAATATGCAGCGTCCTGTTTCTCCTGCTGTGTTCTATTGGAATGTTCAGAATTTGCATTCCCTGATTCTTTTGAATTTATGAGTCACCGGCTGCTACTTCCTGAGGGGTGAGAATGTCATCTGCTGTCATTTAAATGTGCGAATGTGTGTGAGCGGCTTTTGTGTGCAGGAAGAGGATCAAATATTTAGAAATGGAGGTAGTTCTCAAACTTGTGTGTGTAAGAGGTCTATTTTGTGGAACCCTGGGATATGCTGTGGTATTCAGTGATTTTACACACACTTAAGCCTCGTGCACAACGGGACGATTATCGCGCACGTTTAACGTTTTTCGATGCATCTTGTGTGTTCATACCCAAGCGATTTTCGCTGGCGATGAGCCGAGTGAACGTGCAAATTCACTCACTGACCTTAGATGGCACTTAATGAAAAACAGAAATACCCCGGTACACATCGAATCCTATTTGATCTGCAATTCCTCTCCATAACAACTCCCTCTTATCGAGATTTTTGTAGTCGCTGTCGCGTTTGTCATAAAGCTCTTTGTGTTCAGACACCAATGAGACCAGCAGCTCTACATTCATCTTGGCTTATCGCCGACGTTTTTCGACGCGTCTTTTGTGTTCATACCCAAGCGATTTTCGCAGGCGATGAGCCGAGTGAATGTGCAAATTCGCTCCCTGACATTAGATGGCGCTTAATGAAAAACAGAAATACCCCGGTACACATCGAATCCTATTTGATCTGCAATTCCTCTCCATAACAACTCCCTCTTATCGAGATTTTTGTAGTCGCTGTCGCGTTTGTCATAAAGCCCTTTGTGTTCAGACACCAATGAGACCAGCAGCTCTACATTCATCTTGCCTCGATGCATCTTCTTCGTCTACTTACTTCCTCTTCGTCGTTAGGTATCAATGTGTGCTCGGCAAGACCGTTTTGTGCTTGAGCGCCACCAAGTGGTGTTTTACTGTAACTTCAGCAGCTCCAGGCACGTGAACAAAAGCGCCAATCTCATTGGTCGTACAGTTTTCAACGCGGCGCATCAAACCAAAAAAATGCCGTTTTGAGCGTCGGTGTGCACTAGGGGTTGCACCGACTAATTGACTAGTCGACTTCAATGCTCTGCCATGACGCTTTAAGCTTGACGTCGACTAGTCGCCGGTCCTATAGAGGGTGCAACAGGTTAAGAAATCTTTGAAGGACTTCCACATTTACGCTCCGTTTCCAAACAGTTAAAATGACAAATAAATGCATACTCTGAAAGCGCTCCACAAGACGTGTGAGATTATATTACTGGATGCTTGAAAATGAATGGGAGAATACACGTTTGAAACCACTTATTGTACAGGTAAGTTAATCGCCGTTCTAATCTAATGCGCTGCTGCACTGTAACGCACACACATTACAGACAGTAGCTCGTACATCACGCGCAGATCGCGTGCACACAGAATCATTCAGCGCGGAAATGTATTGTCAACACTGTTCTGTGATTTCTCAATAAAATAGCTTAGAAACTGAAAAGTTCAAGCATATATATCTTAATAACTAAATCCCACAGCTTCACTACTAGTAGAGAGACGCTGCCAGGTAGAATTAATTTAGACACGCAATCGCTCTCTCACTAATGCATTCATATTAATGTAATCTTTACTGTGCTACTTTATCTGTATCTGATTTAGAATGAGCAGAAATCTGTGAGAAATATAACATTTGACAAAAGACAAAACTCACATTGGCGCCCTTTGTTTAGTCACGAGGCGTTAAACGTCGGCGATAATCGCCCCGGTGTGCACAAGCCTTTAGACACAGAAACCATATTAATCAGACAGATGTCGACCATGTACTTTTCACACAAACACTATCTGTCTATTTAGTAGGGCGAATCTAGAAATGATTCTGCATCGATTCTGAGATTTTCCTAAAGCATCGCGATTCTCTCTTGAATCGATTCTGAGCTTAATTTTTAACAGCAGATGGCACTGCATGCTTTAGATATAGTCGTATTCTGTTTGCTTCCAGTTCCTTACACACGCACCATTTGAACCTAAAATAATCATTCATAAAGTTCAAAAAGGTTGAAGTGAATTACAAGGATGTTCACAGGGGGCTGCGTTTACATTAATCTCGCATCAGCCCTACCATTTAGATGTAAAAGAAACACTTAGGAAATGTAGGTCACAATAAATGTGAAGGGAATCACAGTGAATCTGATACATAGACCTCTGAAATGAGTGTCAAATAATTTTATAGCATCACTGAAAAAAATTTTTTCTCATGTTGCTTGTTTTCCAAACTGAGAGTTGACATTTTTGTGCTAATCGAAAGCATGCAACAATACATAGCTCTATATCATTCCCAAATTCTCCCTCTCCTTCTCTTTCTCACCCAAACACACAAAAGAACCTCTGGCATCTTTAGCATGGTGAAAGAGAGAGGGGGGGACTTGCTGTCCCAGTGCACCAGAGCTGTTTGAAGTTTATGTTCACGTGCATATGTATGTGAGAGCGTGCATGTGCCTGCTGACCTACTTCATTCTGCATATAGGCTAATAAGTGTTTGCTCCTGAATCTTTCTGTGAGCATAAATATTTATGAGGATTATAATATAATAGCACAAACCCACGAGAGCGCAGAGGAGGCGGCCGCACACACACACTGAGCCGGTGGAATTAAGCCTGGTGTAACTCCAATCCAAGGCCACCAACAGAAAGCACATACATTTCCTCCCTAAACACCCAGGCGCACCATCACACACCCCCAGAATGGCATGAATAGACTATTGAAGATGAGTCAAAATATGTGTGTAATGCTCTATGACAGGCCTGTTCCAGCGCATGTGAAATGATCCATTCTCTACTCTTATTTTTAGCACAAAGCTCTGTACTTGTTCATGTCTAAGAGACATTCGGGACATTTTGGGGGGTGATGCATCCTGTTTTGGGGGATGAATGTGACCCCGGCTGACCCTGGGATCATGCACGGGTGTTTCTGGGAACAGAACATGAGACTTAATTGAAACCAGTAGACGTCAAGTTCACATAGAGGTTGGAGTCATTTAAAAAGCTTTATGTTCTCAGACATGCATGAGATTGTGTGTGTGTGTGTGTGTGTTTATGACTAGGCTGCATTCCAGTCTAATATTCAAAGTAGTCAGAACACACTTCATATCTTCCACTGATATGAGGAAATGTGTGTCTGTGTTTGTGTGTGTGGAGGAATTCAATTCTATTTCTCAGGCTCCTTCAGGGCAGCTGATATTGCAGCATTCACATGCGGAAGTTTGTGAGGGGTATTTGCGCTTGTGTGCATGAGTGTGTGTTGGGATGTTTTTTTCTTACCAAAGATCAGTTTGAGCTTGAGGGGATGTCTAAATGGAGAGGAAAACAATAAAAGTGATAGCGGCAGCTTGGTGTGTGTGCATGCCTGTGTTGAGATTTCTTGAGGGCCTAAGTGGAGAAGCTAGTACATGATGATGTGACAACGCTCTAAATGATCAATGTATCATCTAGATGTCATTAGTAAAAAAATATTTTGACATTTACTTGGAAGGAATCATCAACTCTGCCATGTCTAAGGCCACAAATGTACTCTATGCAAGTATGAGGATGCACTGTAGACATGCTGTAGGCTACATTCTTAAAATACATTCTTACTTTATGTTGGTAATCTTGCTGAGAAAACCAAACCCCTTTCTCAGAATCAACTGTGAGATCATATTCAGATCCACTTTCATCCAACTGATGGACTGAACCAAGTGCCCACCCTACAGGAAGAAAGATCTTTCGCTATTTCCATTGCATCATGACTTTAAAGGGAAAGTCCACCCAAAAATGAAAATTCTGTCATAATTTACTCCCACTCATGTCATTTCAAACCCATGACTTATTTTCTTATGTGGAACATAAAATAATATTATGGAAGTATATTATGGACCAGAAACTGTTTGGTCACCAGCATTCTTCAAAATATCTTCTTTTGGTAAATAAATGTTGACAGAATTTTCATTCATGACCTCTCAGACGATTGTAATAAATGGGCGGGGTTTAATATGATTAATGATTTGAGAAGTCAGTCTTCACTGGAAGATCAAGTTATGATATTTTGATTAAAAGTCATGAGCACAAAGATTTAAGAAATAAAACAAGCACGGATGAATAATTCACCATAAGACCAATTAGATGCATTTAAAATACAGATAGGTTGAATTTCCACTTTAAACTACCCTAGAATGTTTTGCTGGTTTCATCTGGTCTTAGCTGGTCTCCCAATCTGGCCAAGCTGGTCTTCAACTGAAAAGTGTCCAAGCTTGACAAGGCTGGGAGACCAGCTAAGACCAGCAAACCATCTTAGGCTGGTTCAAGGTAGTATTTTTCCCAGCAGGGAACAAATCTCAGTACTCATAGAGTGATGGTTTCCTTCAAATGTGCCATTAAATCAGATTATGCTATTATTATGGTAGCTAGGTACAAGAATAGCAAAAGTATAGATAACTTTAACTTGATCAACAAGATTCTCCTCAAAGTTTCGCAGCCATGTCAGTATTTGACCTGAAAGTACTTCCAGTAGAAACAGAAAATTCAGCAATGCATGAAATGTTGGTCAAAGCCAGCAGCATATGCATTCGAGTACTTGCATAAAGTCTAGCCTTAATGAATAAAGATAATATAAATTATAGATAAAGACAAAACGCGCACACATTTCTACACATTTTTGATTACAGACACGGCACAATGCATTAGCAACTGTAAATGTGTTACTTTGGAGCATTTTAAAGGACGGCTGACGTTGCACAAGCTCAAGCACACACTTGCATATTAATCCACATTTTGTCTGCATCATGCCTGACCTGCTTCCTAATGGGAGGCAACAGAACGGTTAAATTTAACAAGCCTCAATTAGCACTCTGCTTTAGCCGAGAGTTAGCGCACTGCCCAGAGACAAACTCTACGGAGCACACAAAACAAGACCCAATTAAAGACACACACACACACACACACACACACACACACACACACATAGCAGCAATTCCATCCAATGCAACAAAGCATCTCCAAGGAGAACCCCGGCGGCCCCCTAAACATCAAGGTAGAAAGGAACTGTTTTCCACAGCCAAACTGCTACTGATGTTTCGCTGAGAGCCTTGGACTGAAAATCTGGCTTTCGAAAACTCTGCAAGTGGTCACACCATATTATAGCAGAGGAACATGCTGAGATAAATTTGTAACTCGACCTCAAAAAGAGGAAACAAGGAGGAGGAGAAGGGAGTGGGAAGCTGAAAGGACAGGAAATAGAACAGAAGAGCATGAAATGGTAAACGAATGACAGAAATACGTGGGTAAGTAAAAGAGTAGGGCAGATGGAGGAGGAGTGAAGAAAAAAGGGATGAGTGGAGGGCAAAAGAGACAAAAAGAACAGGGCTTCTTTCATTGTCTCAATCTAATGAAGCAGAACATATTTGTTTGTCACAAATGACCAACAAGCGTAAAGATTTTACTCTTATGGAAAGCCCTCCAGCTACATGATTACATTAACCTTCAGTGAAGAAACATCTCATACACAAACACACATACACTCAACTCAAGTTATGCACAAGTTATTAGGAGTCTAATCATAAAACAGTTGCATAAGGGTGAAACCCATCAAGAACATGTCCATGTCATATTTCACTCTGAAACCAAAAGAAAAGAAGGCCTGTTAATGGGACATTAAGATTTTGCACGCTATAACATTATTTCCATGACAATTAAATGCATTTCCTTCCATCAATTCTTAACAATATAATGCATAAAAAACTGTAATTTTATCATTACTGCATTCAAGCAACATATTTTATAATTATATATATTTTAAAATATTTTATAGTAAATATTTTTATAATTTGATTATTTATTTTTAATTTATAATTATTTTTCATAATTAATTAGAATTATATTTACTGTTCAAAATGTTTTTTTGAAAGAAATTAATATTTTTATTCAGCTAGGATACATTCAATTTTTTAAAAGTGACAGTAAATATATCGATAATTTTACAAAACATTTCTATCTCAAATAAATGCTCTTTTTGAACTTTTTTATTCATCAAAAAACCCTGAAAAAATTGATCAAGGTTTCCACAAAAATATTAAGCAGTACAATTCTTTTCAACATGGATAATAATATGATATTGAATATAATAAATTAAAATAATAATAATGTTTCTTAAGCACCAAATCAGCATATTAGAATGATTTCTGAAGGATCACGTGACACTGAAGACTGGAGTAATGATGCTGAAAATTCAGCTTTGCATCACATAAATAAATTATATGTTAAAATATTTCAAAGTACAAAACAGTTATTTTAAATTGTAATAATATTTCACAATATTACTGTTTTTACTGTATTTTTAAGTCTTCTTTCAAACACATATTAAAAAAAATCTTACCTGACCTAAACATTCTAACTTTTTTACAATGCAAATAAAGGCTTAATTTTCTTATTCAAAACATATTTTTTGCATGCTTACGCTGTAAAAATATGTCCAGATTGCCTTAAATGTTTAATCAACTTGGCTGCACAAGTCATTTCAACTTAAATTGCATTACACAGACAGGTGAAAGAAACATGGATGTGTTTTCATGAGAGTCTCCCAAAACAACTTGTCCTCTCCGACAAAGCCTCTCTGGCTCTGTGATTATCCTGTGGTGTATGTCTGCTGTCTGTGGGAGCTGTGAGTCAAAATCACTCAAACAGATGAAAACGAGAGATGGCAGAGCACAAACACAAAAGACAAGGGGAAGGAAAAAACAATGAGGGGAAAGAGGGAGGTTTGAGAAGCCTAGTAATCAGAGAAGGAGAATGAAGCCCTTGTTCCTTTGATTAAATCGCTTTGTCTGCTAATAGCAATGGTTATGCCTTATCAACCACTGCCGTCCCCCAAAACCTCGTCTGCCGTCCTCACAGGAAATCCCTAAATTACAACCATGTTTCAAAAGAGCCAATCAACGCAACCCAGTGAGACAGACTCACAACACACCACAGGCCTTTATTAAGACCAGCTCTGCCTCTTAAAGGCATGCAACAGCCTAAAGACACATTCTAATGAAAACACAAGGAGAAGTCAAGAAAATCAGAGTGAACTTCCATCATGTTTCATTAATCTAAAAGTGACCAGTTTTTGGGTGATTGGCAGCGTCATATTATTCAACTCATCGGTCAGAGTGATTTTGGTTGAATGAACCATTACGCTGCCTCGGTTGCACCCTGATTGACAAATCATAATTGATGGTTAAACCGGATGGTAGACATCTGTACCCTAGTTATGACCCATATGGACATATTATAGATTAAACATGCCTTCTTGCAGACAGACAGCTGGAGAAATGGATGAGAAAGTGCGAGAGAAGGCAAGAAATTGTGAGATGGAAGTTTATGAGAGTGGCAGACATTGCACACACACACACACACACATATATATATATATGTGGGGGGTGGGGGGTGTTTACATATAAATTATCTAAATTTGTAAAATTATCAATCAACATTTTATACAATAAATTTATATAACAAATATTTTACAAATGTTTAATGTCATTTGAAGACAGATAAACAAATTAAAGAAAATAAAGTATATATTAAAAAAATAATAAAATAAAATAAAATAAAATAAAATAAATCCAAAAGCACACAGATCTAAGACAGACTTTTTGGCCCACATGTATCTGACATGTTTCTACCAGCAGGACTTCAGATTAAGTTGCCAGTCTTTTTTAACATATCTCAGCAGGTACAGTAGTATCTCAGATGGTAGTATGTTCCTCTACAGCTGGTCTGGGCCAAAACTAAGAAGCTTTAGTATCGACTGCCATATCCATTCTCTCCGGGCAAGTTCTTGCACATGCATTCAATGCAGAGCAGCCTGGCTATCAAGAAAATCTCACATTAGTCACGGTAGAGTTTTGCGGCGTGTGCTAACGACATTCGTGTTAGATCAGTTAAGTGGATGGATTCTGCTGCCTGCCAGCTCAGCGTTGCTGACAGTGGATGGACTAGAGCTTTCTAAAGCTGCTTTCACAGTAATGAAGAACCACAGTGAATCTGAGTTACATGCACAAACACATTCACATGCTCTCGCAGTGCTGGATACTGCAGGGAGTGAGTATTTCAAGTCAGTTTTGCATGTCAGTCTGCATGTACATGCATGTAGGCATCATGCCACAATGCAGTTTGAGCTAAGTGTCTATAATTTCTCAGCTAAAACTCCCGGCAGCTGAAGGGACAGCCTCAGGCCGCAGAGAGAGAATGACAGCGAAGAGGAGGAGAGCTCTGCAGGGATGCAGTAAAAGTAACGTGCGTGAGGAAATCCTCTAATCAATAATTCAAACTGCTATAATTACACACATCTGTCTCAGTGCAAAACGAGAGAAAGAGAGAGAGAGAGAGAGACGGAATGTGTACTACGGCATTGTGAAATATTAAACACTTCTTGTAATTTTAGTGCACGACGGGATTCAAATGAAACTGGCACACAACAGCCATATGAAATAGGCATGAATGTAGGCCATTTCACTATCATGTAAAAAGATATACTTTTTTAACATTTCATGTTCTTTTTATGTCATTTGAAAATGTATAGAAGTTTTATAGAAGTGGTTATTTTCTATGGTCAATGTTGATCTGATATCAAGAAAGTACGGTGGCCTATAAATGTATATTACTGATGTTATTTTATGTTTTGCATAATTTCTATAGTAATTTATAATAAACATACACACACACACGTGTATATACCAATAGTTCTAAATATTATTTTTATTTAATGATTTTATATACATCCATCCATCCATCCAAATTATCTAAATGATTAATCATTAAAAGATAATTAAATATTAATAACTGATTATTAATCATTGATATATATATACATTTATAATTACATACATATATAACATTTCAAAAATAAAATAAAATTAGATGCACAGACAGACAAACGGTTGGATAGATAGATAAGATAGATAGATAGATAGATAGATAGATAAAATAAAGAATATTAATTCCTTATTAATCATTAAATTTAATATTTAAAATTAGACACACAAATATATGCATTATAAATTATCACTAAATAATAACAATAATATTTATAACTATGATTACTTCTTATATATACATAATATATTTAATAATATGACAAAAACGGCCTATATAATGGCTATAATATATCATCATGTATATTTATACATATTTATATACAAATTTTATTACACATATTTATACAAATTTATATGATGAAATTATCAGGCTTGAACTCATCATGCTATTTTGCATTTGCGATTTTTAAGAACCTGAATCTCCATGATTATTAAATTATTACTTCTTTTTATGGCACAAAGCATCCACCCACACACATACGCATATATAGAGATGCACACACCCACATACAGAATGAAAGCAAACAAATGCGTACACACACACACACACACACACATCTGTATGGACAGAACTTTTACCCTGTGGCAGTTCTAGTAAATGACAGTGAAGCTCGCCGTATTTTGTCTGCTAACGTGATTCACGTAACTCGGCAGGTTGCTGCGTGTTTTGGGGTAATGTTTACCTGATACCAGTATCTTCAGTGAACAAACACTATTACACAACACTGTCATTCGAACTGTCACAGACCTCAGAAAGCCATAATCGTGACAGTGACCCTCATAAGAGCTATATGAAGCATGAGAACAACACAATTCACTGAGATTCCCTGTAAAGCACGCACGCAGGTTCACATCCATCATGCCAACAAATAAACGTCTTATTATCTCCATTGTCTCCTCAGCTGCAGACAAACTAACACACAAGTGCCGCTATTGGCAGCCCTTGATAACCTTGAGCCAGCATTCAAAAACACACAAGACTCACGGATCGTCTCACGTCTTACCCTGTCCTCGCTATTTCGCCTCAGCGTCCCCACCGGCAGCTTGAGGAGAAGCCTGCGGGTTCTACTGGGCGTTACGGCCGCCTGGACCACCATGGTGTGAGTGTGAGCGTCTGGTCCACGAGCGTTCAACGACGTCTGCTGTCCCGCCACAGACAGACGGGCTGTTCCTCTCTCTCGCTCCGTCTCCACGGCTCCCTCCAGCCAATTTTCCAGCCTGGTTCTGCTTTTCAATGTGTTCGCACCTTCTTTGTTTGTGTTTATTGCACTCTTTCTGTCCGTTTTGCCTCTGTGTCTTTCAGCAGTGGGCGTCCTCACTATGGTCTTCAGCCCATACTGTGTCGGCTTTCATACTGCTTCCTCAGGAGAAGCGCGTGTGAGTGAGAGAGCGAGCAGAAGGGAGGGAGGTTGTTGTCTCTCTCTCTCTTTCTCTGTCTCTGGAAGTAGCCGTGGAATGGCGTGTGCGCTCCAGATATGTCAGCTTCGCTTCCTCCAGTCAAACTCAATTCAGGTCACTGGATTAATATGAGTATTATCACATACACACACGTGAGTTACGTGACGCTGCACAAGAATTTATGCATGTGTTTAGAAAGCAAAGCTGTGTATATGTCAATGTTTATGATCAGGGATAAAGTGTGTGTGTGCTGTAAAATATCCATTCTCCTGCTCAAACAGAATATCTGATGTTTTGCCATCTGCTGTTCAGATTAGCTGTAAATCCCATGGCTACTTTCACCAGACAGACTACACACACACACACACACACACACACACAAAGGGAAAATACCCTCAAGCTGCCAACAAGATTACACACTAGGGATCGTTGCATGTGTGTGTAGGACATTATCGCCTGTATGTCCTAACAGGGATGTCTTGTTAAAAACTGCACTAAATGCCTGTCCGTCCTTCTCTGCTCTTCAGAACTCAATGAAGCACGCAGACAGCTACACTCTTTATAACTTTCCATTGCACTACAGGTTCTTTATAGTGGAAAACGGTTCTTTAGAATTTTAAAATGTTCTTCACACTAAGAAAATAAATGGTTCTTTTAAGAACTGTTCATTGAATGGTTCTTCTATGGCATCACTGTGAAAACATGCTTTTGGAACCATTATTTTTAAGAGTGTAGTATTTAGTGAGTTTTATGGAGATTGAAACTGCACTGGAATGAGGTGACGTACTGTTGTGTTTATGATAGAGCTTATATTACAAAAACATTCCTGTAATGTTTAAGAAACCATCTGATTCAATCTTGGAAGACAAAACTCTAGTGAGTTGCATGCTTCAACTGCATTTTAAAGGGATAATTTATCCCAAAATGTAAATTCTGTCATCACATACTCATGTTGTTCCAAACCTGTATGATTTACTTTCTTCTGTGAAAAAAAATAAAGGTAGTTTGAAGAAAGTTTTTTATTTATTTAATAGAATGGAAGTCAGTGATGTCCTGAACAACACTGGACACCACTGACTTTCATTGTATCAACAAAGAAAGAAAGAAAGAAAGAAAGAAAGAAAGAAAAATAATTTGTACCATCATGACAGTGAGTAAATGATGAGAGAATTTTTATTTTGGGGTGAAATATCCCTATAAGACATCATGGATACACTCCACTCATAAACGTTGTACCAAAAGATAGATAGTAATGTTTTACTGCATTAAAATACCTTTAAATTATTATTAATATATTCAAATAATTTAACTAATCTAAATAAAATGAAAACAAAAACAAGATTTTTAATTTTTTTTTACAATTTTCCCCCCAAAAAATTTTCAATCTTTTCCCTTTTATTTTTTCATTGAACATAGTTCAATAGTTTTAGTTTTAGAACATAGCTTTTTTTCTGGAATCACAAAATAAATTAATTTAATGATTAATTAATTGAATTTGCCTGTTTCATTATATATCCATTACATGTACTGGTTTCTGTTAATACAAAATGTTTAAAAACAAGCATTTTTTTTTCATAATACAGCAAAAATAATGAAAATACCTTCTTAGCCTATTTTGGACGAGCCTTCAACAATTGTGTTGGACAACGGGGGGCATCTGAGTCAAAAGGGCTGAGAATTGCCCTCCCAGCATCCTGTCAGCAACTTCTGCATGAGTAAGCAACACTCACATGTAAGGTACTTTAGAAAATGTAAAAATCTAGTTTTAACTGTGTTCTCTCTATGTCTAAAAATTACAACATTAAACACTGGAATTACTCTTCATATTCTTATTAGACATGCACTGAGAAGACTTCATAAAGCTTTCCATGGGAACTTCTACATTCTATATGTACAGTATGAATTCTTTTATTACCTGTAAGAACATGAAAAGACCAATACAAATGAGTCTTTTTTCAAATATATACAGAGAAAGAAAGAAAGAGAGAGAGTCAGGAGCTTTCCTTCTAATCCCTGCTCAGCATCATTCATTCATATTAAAAACTGTTTCTATTTTTACCGTACTGCAAAGTCACTGAGGGTGTTCAGATGGCTCTTTGCCTTATATTGCTCATATACAGTCTGTTTTTTAATAGCTAAATTATGCCAGTGTGATAAACCAAGATAGGGAACAGGGGAACTGATAAATTTGTCACACCATGTGTGTTGGTTCCCTCCCCACTCACACACTAAACCAAGCTATTACTTCCTGTGTAACCGTGACATTCTTAATACAACCCGAGAGTGGATAAAACGCCCAAGGGTACGAGTACTAACCCACACATATACAGTATATACACACACATACACCTTCCCGAGCGTTTTCTCCAACACAGCAGGCCATTTTAGCAAATAGGTGAACAACATGTCACCATTCAAAACATGGTAAATGAACCTGTCACACTCTTATTGTTCGGCTAAATGAATTTATCCAATATAATAACACAAACAAAATCTCTAAGCACCTTCAATGACACAAAAGAGAGTGTGCAGCAGGCGATGGGGGAGGCTGCTCGACTCTTGCTGAGATGTTTTAATGGAGTTCTGGAGCTCTGCCTCTGTTCTGGGACTGCAGGGGCTCATCAGACCCTGTTTACACTGCACCCTGTAATCTTAGCCCATGGCACTCTGAGTGTGTGTGTGTGTTTGTGTCTCAGATGGCGTCCATTGCAGTTTGTGTGGCTGTTATCCAGAGCGAGTTTTCATAAATTACCATAATTATTGCAAAACCCCACACACAAAAAAACATCTATCCCCACCAACGCTCTTCTCAGAACCCGGTGTAAATCCTACTTTGGTACGAACGGAAGACAATTGCATGGAGAAGGAAAGGGTTTCGTAATACTTATCGTGGGAAAGGGTGAGGCTGAGAACGCAGAGTGAAACAAGAAAGAGGGAAAACATGAGCGCTGACAGCAATGATTTGTTCGCCATGTTGGAATAATTCACTTCAGTGAAGCAAATTGATAACGCTTCTGGGGTTATTGAGTCTACAAATTATCAACAGCCACTTTAATTTCCTCATTAAAATAAAGCACATATCTGTTATCAGGCGCTGCAGATGGTTTTGGGAAATACTCATCCGTTTCAGAAGAGAATATTCAAAGGAGCCATATTCTAAGATTTCTAGCAATTTGAATCTTAGTTCTCAGTAAAAGGTATTCTGGTTTCACATTATCATTTCACTTCACCTTATACCGAAGCCAGTCTCTGCTTCAATTGTGATAAAGTTTACAATAAGGAAAATAGTCATATTGTGAGATATAAAGTTACAATAGGTAAGATTTAAGGTAGTTATGAGAGAGAGAAAAACACATTTGTTAGATATGAAGTCATAGTGTAAGATATAAAGTCACAATTAGGGGAAATAAAGCTGCATTAATGGGATATCAATTTTATGAGATAAAATTTATGGAAAATTTCCATTGTTCAAAGAATATTCATGGTGTACAATACAAAGTTGCAATTAGAGTTGCAATACATTTCTGTTTATTAGATATAAAAAGTGCAAGAATGGCAAATATATGAGCAATTGTGCAATAAAAAGTCATATTGTAAGATATAAAGTCACAATTGTACACTAAAAAAAATGATTAATTGAATTTACTAAATTTTTTAAGGTAAGTGGTTGCAATCAATTTATTTTAGCTACATTTAAATAAACAAATTTAGCTGACTAACTTTCAACATTATTTTTTTATTGAAATGTAGCTAAAATACATTTTTTGCAACCATTTACCTTAAAAAATGTAGTATCATTTTTTTTCAGTGTAAGATTTAAGGTTGTAGTTGTAGAGAAATAAAGTTCCATCTTTAGACAAAATGTCATAGTGTAAGAAATAATGTTACAATTATAGGAAATAAAAAAATTATTGTAAAGCTGTAGTTACAAAAAATAGTTGCAACTGTAGGAAATACAGTGATTATGAAAAAAAGAAGTCACAATTATGGGAAACAAAGTTGCATCTATGAGATATAAAAAGTTTCTGGTATCCGAAATTAAGTTGAAAGTATATAAAAAGTAGAGATGCACCGAATGTTCGGCAACCGAAATTATTCGGGCGAAAATAGCAAAAAAAGCTCTTTCGGTGTTTGGCCGAATAAGCGAAAAGACCGAATAAATTGTACCGAACAATGACGTGACGCGATCAAATAGCAACCAGCGCAGAGTGAGAGGCGCGCATTCTTTATTATGCAGCACACACGTCAGCAGTGTGGAAGCATTTAAACTGTC
>NW_015649226.1:130766-166083 GCF_001515625.1 Sinocyclocheilus rhinocerous | reverse complement strand
GAAGGGGGTCTGATGGCCAAAAATTATTATTTTACTAACTTATTAATTTTAAGTTAAATTGTGCTTTGTTGGTATAGTGTCTGCTAGAATGTTAAAAATGTTCAGTGTTAAAAAAATTTTAATTGTTGTTTTGTAATTGATTTTTTTTCTTTGAAAAGCAAGACAAAACAGTAAAAAGCACATTTTGGCTTTTTAACTTATGCAATGGTGAAAAAAAATTGGCAAACTACATGGGGAAAAAAACTCGAAAAAACGTGTTCGGTATTCGGTTTTCGGCCCAGTGTTTAATTTTGTTCAGTTTCGGCCAAGAATTTTCATTTCGGTGCATCCCTAATAAAAAGTTACATTGTAAGATAAAAATTCTAATTGTAAGATTTAAGGCTGTAGCTACAAGAAATATAGTTGTAATTTTGAGATAAAAAGTTACAGTATAATGATGTCTGATGAAGGCCTTGATAATGGCCGAAGCGTCATTTTAACCAATAAAGTTTTGATCTCTTCAAGAGTGAGTGCTGCACCTTTTCTAACTGACATGGCCTTTTGATTTTTGGTTGCACTTCCTCTTTCGTTGGTAGAGCACCTCTTTTCAGTAATCTTTGTATATAAAGTTATAGTGCAAGATATAAAGACACAATGACAGAAAATACAGTTGCATTTATGAGATACAGCATAATAAGTTTCAATTATAGGAAATAAGTTTCCAGTTGTGAGATAAAAAACAATCATATAGTAAAATATAAATTCACCATTTCAATACATAAAGGTTTTACAGCATGAAAAATCTTCTTTTTTGTGATATGATTCCTTTACATATCAAAGTGGCAGAAAAATCAATGTGAGACAATACATGGGAGTCGCCCCCTTCATCGGTACACGAACTAAAAGACGTCTTACATAACACATGACGAAGGCACATAAGGATCTTCCAAAACCCTATTCAATAAAAGCCAAATAAACCACAACAGCGAGAGGGACTGAGTGTTTTGTCCCCGGTGCAACTTTGAATACTGGTTGTCGCTGCTTTGTGAGCTGGAAACATGAAGAAAGAACCTGCAGTTTCTTCAGGCTGAAACATTGGAACAATGCCGTGTGTGTGAGGTGCATTTACAATAGAAATCACTGAATACAGCACAACACTACAGCACTGCCAAACACACAAGCCAAAGCCAAACAAACACGCACAATGGAGTTTATCACTCATTCTTTAGTGACTGGGTTCACCCTGTCCTCTAGTTGGCCGTTCTTACTCTTGGGAGACTCACATATACACTGTGCAAATGTGTGTGTGTGTGTGTGTGTGTGATAGAGGGGCAATAAAATGGAGTCACGGCCAGCTTTGCCCTTTACACCACCTAACTGTTCCCATTGTGACCAGTGACAGACTACTGCCCATGCCCTCTGTCATCACAACTACTGAATCATCAACTCACACACACACACACAAACACACACACACACACACACACGCAGTGCGATATTTAAATAATACATGATAAAAAATGTAATTACATAGTAAGACAGATTTTTTTATTTGGATTAATACTTTTATTCAGCAAGGACTGATCAAATTGATCAAAAATGATAGTAAAGACATTTATAATGTTATAAAAGATTTATAATTTAGATAAATGTTGTTCTGTTGAACTTTCTGTTCATCAAAGGATCCTGAAAAAAATGTATGACCGTTTCCACAAAAATATTAGACATCACAAAATTGCATTTTGAAATATGTTAAAATAGAAAACAATTATTTAAAATTATTTGTAATATTATTTCACAATTTTGCTGTATTTTTGGTAAAAAAAAAAAAAATGCAGCCTTGGTGAGCATAAGAGGCATCTTAAAAATAAATTAATTAATTAAAAAAATGATGTACTCTTGTAAATGCAGCCTTGGTGAGCATAAGAGGCATCTTAAAAATAAATAAATTAATTAATTAAAAAAATGAAACACTATAACCAAACCCCAAACTTTTAAACAGAGTGTATATCATAACATACAGACTCCAGAGCATCTACCTCAAATTCTTATTTACTTCAGAGTACAATTACATCACATCCTTAAATAAAATGTTTTTGATTTGGGACAGCATACACCTCTGGGAAAATAACCTTCATTCTTTGTTCCTAAAAGATCTGACAACAGAACATTGCGCATCACCAAAACCAGCATTTAATCTGACAGACTGAAACTTTTTTGTGGAACTAAATTAATCTTTTCCAAAAATAACATCAGAGGCATTGTTGAAATATCTTTCGTCCGGAGATTAAAATAAAGGGATTATGAACCGGTTGGGTAAAAATAATCAGAGCTTTGTTCTTAGGTTTCCTGAAGGCACCGCAGCCTCTTGATGAGAGACAGCAGAAGCACATATGCTGTTAGACTCTCAGTGACTACACAATCCACACTATGATTATTAAACAGTCATTAAACAGAAAGAAGGAAAGACATGCAGATTGTATTCAAATATGAGCTATCTTTCATTTACACACACACACACACACACACACACACACACACACAAACAACTAGTTTTTTTTAAAGACTGCAAAGTTCTGGGTGTTCACCAGGGTGTTTCTATGCAGTTGCATTGTATTCAAATATGAGCTATCTTTCATTTACACACACACACACAAACAAACAACTAGTTTTTTTTAAAGACTGCAAAGTTCTGGGTGTTTACCAGGGTGTTTCTATGCAGTTACTAACATGTTCTGTGCGTGTGTGTTTTTTTTACTAGCCCAATAGAAAAGAGTCAATCCTCAAGCTCAAATCCCTCCTTCAATGTACGTCTATGGGATTTTTCCACTTGTTTTATCATTCACGAGGCTAAAATCTCTTTTAGAAAGGTATAACAGCAACATTAAATTGAAGTCAATCCTAAATCCTTACCTAAAATTCAGGCCTTTGTGTTTCAGTGCAATCATAATCATGGAAATTATAGCAGTTTTTCTACAACTGAACACACACACACAAACTACCAGAATGCACTGCAAAAGTCTCAAGCATCTGTCAGGCCTGCGGTGTGTCACTCAGGTGAGATGATTGAATTATTTACAGCAGTGAAACTTCAGCATAAACTTTTTCATCGGCATCATCATTTTCATCACCTTGCAGACACTGATGAAACACATGTTTGAGCACAAGCCAAGATCAGATAAAAACAACTCAAGCCCTAAAGGGATAGTTCACCCAAAATGAAAATTCATAATTTATACACCCATGTCATCCTAAACCTGTATTTCTTAGTTTTTTTCTGTGTAAAGCAAAAGAAGATATTTTGAAGAAACATTTTTGCCATATACTGAAAGTCAACGGGGTCCAAAACAACACTTTCAAAGTATGTCTCAAAATATCTTCTTTTGGGTTACATAGAAGAAAGAAAGTCATACAGCTTTAGAACGGCATGGGTAAATGATAACATACACTTTATTTTTATTTTTTATTTAAACTATATTTACTTATAATCTATATGAAATAATGTTTCCAAAAACAAAGAACAATTCTAGGCTCCCCAAAGAACCTTTGAAACCTCTTTAAAGACACTTTTTCGTTAGTGTGAAGTACATTTTAATAATCTAAAGAACCATTTTTTCCCACAATAAGAACCTATTGTGCAATGTTACATGGATTTTACAAATTCTACATGGCACCCTTAGATGCCAATAAAGAATCTTCATTTTTAAGAGTGTATTTAAAAATGTGATATAGACAGTGGCAATAACACATGTTAATAATATGGTACTTTGATATATATATATATATCATGATGATAAGTAGGTATTTAAATGGTATCCCAAGTTGCTTCAAAGAATAACATGGTGTCACATGCAAAATGGTATCATGGTATTTTTGGCACAGCATTAACACTCTTAAAAATAAAGGTTATTTATTGGCATCTGTGGTTCAATAAAGAAACTTTTAACATCCATGGAACCTTTGCAATGAACCTTTTAGTGGAAACAATTCTTCAGAGTATAAAAATGTTCTTCACACTAAGAAAAAAAAAGGTTCTTTGAGGAACCCAAAATGCTTCTTCTATGGCATTGCTGTGAAAACCCCTGCTTGAAAGCCAAAAAGAGAAAAAGAACATAATTTGACTTACAAACACGTCCATTAGCATGTGCTCCAGAGTCGTTTCCAGGTCATCGAGTCTTGCTGCCAGTGTCATGATGGCTTATGCAGTCAAACCAAAACAACTAACGCAACATAAACCAATGACAACTTCAAATACGAGGAAAACAAAGTTGTTTACATCAAATGTTTGCACACTACAGCCAAAATGCACATCCGCTTTCCAAAAATTGGAACATCCTTAACAGGAATGTCGACACGTCCACATGCAATGTCCAAATTCAAGGATAAACTCCCAATACTTTTTTTTAAATCAATGTTCTCAGCCAGAAGATATCTCGATCCCTTTGCTTTGCTTTTCAGAGGTCCGTCCCAGTCCAGAGAATATTAGATTTAGCTCCACATCCCAGAAAAACCTCTAATTGCATATGCGTTTGCAGCCACGTGAAGACCTGGCTCAATTCTTGAAAGTCTGCACCGTATGACAACCACATGACACGTCTAAGTCTCTCATAGACTTCCTCCAGTCGTTCACATTCTCACACGCAGGACATCACTGAGACAAGAACAGACTGTCCAGCTCACTTCACATGGGGACAAAACTTCATTACTGAGGATGACCAACCATCTATGTGTGTGTGGATCAGTGTGTCCGCCTCTTCTTGGGGGCAGTGGACCCACAGTAGACCCCATTGTGCACCGGGACCCATGAGGATGAGGAGGACCCGCGAGGGTGTCTGTGTCTAATGCCCGTCTCATTCACACAGGCCTTCTGATCAATGCGGCTTTGTGTTGTCCATTAACGAAGGGCCAAGAATGTCTCTGTGATGCCCCGGCCACAAAACAAGGCAGAGTCTGGAAACTTATGTAACTGATCGAGAGTTTACTGCTGTTTATGTCTCATGCAATGTGATTAGTGTTCTCAATATGGGGTGCCGTCAGAATGAGAGTCCAGAATGTGCCGTCAGAATGTGTTTGTAATAAACAAATCCACCATTAAGATGTTTTTAACTTCAAACCATTGCTTCTGGCTAAAATATGAGACTTTCTCCAGTATAAAAAAGTCATTTTGTCTGAATCAGGAGAGAAATATGTACAGATCAAGCACCATTTACAAGTAAAAACAGTCCAAAACCGTTTTGAACAAATATATTGGTGGATTTTGATGTGAGAGGACAACAAAGGATGGACATTTTCACTGGAGGCAGCGTTATATGGATTATGGATTTTGGCCAGAAGCGATGGTTTACAGTAAAAATTATGCATTTGTTTCTTACAAACATGTAGCTTTTCACTTCACAAGATGTTAATTGATGGAGTGGAGTCGTGTGGATTACTTGTGGATTATTGTGATGCTTTTATCAGCTGTTTGGACTCTCATTCTGACGGCACCCATTCACTGCAGAGGAGTGTTGTAATGCTAAATTTCTCCAAATCTGTTCTGATGAAGAAACAAACTCATCTACATCTTGAATGGCCTGAGGATGAGTAACTTTTCAGCAAATTTTCCTTGTGAACTATTCCTTTAATGTGTGTGCAAGCAAGCCAGAAAGATGAGAGAAAAACACACAGGGGTGTAATTATAAATAGCAGGATGTGACTCCATTTGAGTCACAGTTTAAATTTCAGCCAGAGAACACACACACACTTACAGATGCTAACAGCTGTTGGCTAATCAAACAGGCCTAATCCTGTGAGCATTTGCACACACGCCGAGTTATTCTAGCTCACCTTGTGCAAATGCGAAGCTACAAAACATCCCAACGCAGAGGCAGCCATATGCTGAATCAATGATCAAACATGAAATATGCATTCATGCGTGCTTCACACTGTCAGAATTTAATTTAAACTATCTACTGCGTAATGCACAATGATCAGAGGTCTAAGCATTTTTAAAGAGCTTCTTTTTATAGAGCTGAACACCATAGAAACACATTTTCTCACGTGTCTGAATACCATGGAAACTTATTCACTCTGATTTTAACAGCACAGAGGCATGAGTAGACCTAAATATAAAAACTATTGGTTAGTCTTCTTAAAACAATAGTCACAAGGTCAGATTCACATTTTGTAGCGTTACAAAATGTGCCAGGAGATAAAACCTAATGCAAAATATTTTTAATTTTAAATAATTCAAATAAAAAAATATCTCGGTTTCCACAAAAAATATAAGCAGGACAACACTAAATCAGCATTTTAGAATGATTTCTGACAGATAATGTGACACTGAAGACTGGAGTATGCCATCTTTGAATAAATTACATTTTTAAAATATATTTAAATAGAACACTGTTTAAATTTGAACTTAAATTTGTTATTTTAAATTTGAATAATAATTCACAATTTTACTGTTATTAGTGTATGCTTGATCAAATAAATGCAGCCTTAGTGAGCAGAAGAGACATTTAAAAAACAAAAAACATAATAAACAGACTGACACCAAACTTTTGAATGATAGTGTACACTTACACCATCAACATCATTATAAATTCCAATTAACACCAACACAGTACAAACCCACACTGCACAAATTATCAGATAAGATGCCAGGACTGATACAAGCAAAGAGTGTTGACCTACAGTTTGACCTCCATGAAGATGACAGATTCACATACTCACACGCACCTTAATATGACAACTCATTACATCAAAATCTTGTTGACCCCTTGAACCCAAATTCAGTGTGGGTGATAATGACCTTTGACCTAGCTGAGGCACCTCATCTGCAGAGGTCAAAAGTGATTACATTCTAGTATATTTCTGCGCATTCAAAATGTAATGTACCTTCCATTACATACAGTATATTTTTGTTCTAAACCACATATCAATGCATTTAAAACAACATACACACCTAAACTGCAGGGCAAAACCCACATAGTGGTGGTGAGTTTTGCATGGGCAAGCACAGCGTATATTTGCATAGGCAAGCACTGGTTATATAAAATCACAACGCCCTTCATTAAAACGATCCTTTTCAATATATAAAGTATGTAAGATAATATGTAATAATATAAACAAAACTATTATGTTCCCCTGGAAAACTTTGCATTAGTTCCATCATAAAACTTTTGCAATCAAATGCAAAGTTTCTTGGCAGAGGTGAATTTTGGGGGAGAATGCAAAAGCATTGAAATAAAATTTTTTTGCACTTGCCATAATTTTAGAGGCTCTGTAAATCATAAACATAATCAAGCATGTGCACCTTTCTAATGTAACTCTAAATTGCTTTCTTACCATAAATGGGAACATGGTGCACTTTAGTTTTTAGTCCAGGAAGACACTCCTCTTCACTGTCACATGAATTATTTTGTTCTGCACTGGGACTGACTCAAAGTTCCTGCTGTTCATGTTCAATGTCACAGCCAACGTCCTCAACAGAGCACATTTTTGATTAAGCACAGCCGTCTGTCAGATATCCAAAGCGCTCTGACCTTATTTTGACTCTCCACGTCCATTCAGTAGCAAATGAACATAGCAACTCAGCCGCATTTATGGTTCAGAAACAACATTTCTCTTCAGTGCACATGCAAACATGACCAGCAGCCACTCTCACACACTCTTCTAGGCTTAACACACACACACACATGAGAGGAGAAAGACTTAGGTGATCCATTTTAGTCCTGACCTAAAGCCTCTTTCCAACTTTCCTTAATTGATAAACATCACTTCCTTAATCTACTATGGTACTGCTGTTTACAGATACAGATTTTTATTAACCTATGCCTCTGAATATAAGTCTAAGGGTCTTTATAATTCAAATCCATAACTCAAAGTATAATTAATAGCATAGTAATGCTTACCTTAGTATATGCAATTGTCCCTAGCAATTGCAATACTCACTAAGCCATGGCTCAATTACCAGCCTGTGTGTTTGAAGCCGTTTCAAATCAGAAATCATTGTTCATCAGAGAAAGATCATGGACACTATCAGCCTGACATTTACACACAACTACATGCTCATCCACTGACATCAGGAGTAAAAAGAGCCAAAACATGCTCTCACATCAGTTCTGTTTGATTACTTTTCTCCATCTGTTTAGTGTCTGTCCTGCACTGGGTTAGGTGGGGCATTATTTACACTGGCACATACACAGACAATTTACACATTTTGCCAACAAAGTTCTCAGTGTTTGCACTGACATCAACTTCAACAAAGCAAAACGAAACCAGAATGAAATTAAAATTCATGAAGATTCTGTTTTCTGTTTCTAATTTCTCTATTACTTCTGTCTCTGCCCTTTTTGGTTTTGCATTTATATTTAAAAGGATTCCTTTAACACTATTTATACTTAAAGTTTATTTGAACTAATTTGAATTTCAATTTTTTTTTTACTTTTGCCCATCCTTTATCCTTTAATTTCTCTTTTTTTCAGTTATGTTGTATTTATTCAATACTACATATATACTGTATACATATATATATATATATATTATCACATTAGTGGTATTAGGGTAATAACAGGTAATAATAGAATAATTAAAAGATTAATATAATTTTTTTTCTAATATGATATTATCAAACTATATTTCAGCTTTTATTTAGAAAAATTAAATATATAAAAAATTCAATACATAATGGACAGTTTAATAAACATTGCTGTCTTTGATCATATTGCATTTGCTGTCTTTTTATAAAAGCAACTTGAGACCATGCATTACAGATCTTTTAGCTCCTTCTCTCTCACACTCACCCTGCTTGTCTTGTAAACAGGATTAAGCACTATAGTGTGTCCACTTTAACCCCTTAAATAATCTTCAGGTCAAGAGTCTAAATCACAAGACCACAAAGTGGTTTTCGTCTCAGTGGTTCTTAACCTACCCATACACCAGACTAAAATCCGTTTAGGCATCACTACTGTTCATCCTGTAGGTATTCTCAGTTATATTGTTGCTAAACTAACATTATAAACTTTTAAAGTTTTCCAACACACAAAAACATCACTGAAATTGAGCATTCTAGGTTATGCAATGCAGTTTTGGCACAATTAAATCTCACCTGTGATGTCAGTCAACAAACCACAGATTGTGAGTGTGATTTCTGCACTGTATGTGTGTGTTTATGTGTGTAATGAAGGGCTCTTTGTATTCTCTGTGTGTCTCTCTGTGTATCAAGGTGACCTCGAATGCAGCAGTGTGGACTGATATCCTCACACTCTTTCAGTCTTCTATCTTTCTATATTTCGTTCCATTCCATCCATACTTTATTCTTACTGATTTTTTTCCTTTAGTCTCTACCTTTATGTCATCACTGTGTCTACTACCCACAATGCCCTACTTTTCCACCTGAGTCAGCGTTGGCTCTCTGGCCTATATAGCTTTCTGCTTCCCTCTCTCAAACACATACAAACACACACACAAACTCAAATGCCCACACACCATCGATGGGAACCTGTGTTTGCGAATCTCTCTGATAAAGACGCAGTACGGTGAGTCACGAGTCAGCATTTTCTGCCCTACTAAACTCAGCCCAGTTTTATACTGAGAACAGCCATAATTCAGAGGGATTCAAGGACACACACACACACACACACACACACACCATCTACTCCAGAATAGCACGTGGATCTCGTATAAATTAAACATAACCTGGGTTAAAGTTTCAAGAGGATTCTGGGTATAAAAGTCACAACAGGAGCATGTCAAGAGACTCCCAAAGAACATGGTAAAATACTTTAACATTACTGCATACACACACACACACACACACACACACACACACACACACTTAACATACTGCATAAGAATATGCTATTACAATCACAGCTACAAACACACATGTGGGTACATTCACCTGCTTTTTCAGCTGCTTTAAAAAAAAAAAGTCAAATTCTAAGTAGAACATAAATATAAAATTAATTCATAATGGAATGGGAAGTCAAATGTGAGGTGTAAAATGTAAAGTATAATGCAAAACTAATATAAAATCAAATGTAATGTGACAATTAAAATGTGAAGTAGAATGCAGTGTCAAATGTGTAAATTCAAATGTAAATTAAAAATGCAAAATGGAATGTAAACTAAAGTCAAATGTAAATTGTAATGTAAAATCAAATGCCAAATTTCAGGTGGAATTAAATTTAAAATATATGTAAATGTGCAAAACCGAATTTAAAAATCAAAAGTGCAGTGCGATCTAAATTCAAAAATATGAAATAGAATGTAAAGTTAATTGTGGGGTTTAAAGTAAACTCAAAAATGATCAAATGAAAAATGGAATGTGTAAAGTCATGTAAATTGAAAAGTATGTAAATGAATTTCATCTTCTGATGATGATCATCATTTATACTTCAGAGGTCACACACAATATTACTGCAAACCATAGCAGGACACTCCCTAAAACTTATTAAAATATCTGACTCTTTCTTACCGACCATTAAAAATCAAATGTTAATTTGATAATTCAAGTGTTAATATATAAAATATATATATGCTGTTTTTTTCACATTTCACAGAAACATCACACTTGACTGCATGACTGCACATGTGGAAAAGAGATGGAGTGTGTGTGTGTTCATCTGATCTTTAACTCTCTCATCTAAGTGACATTTTGAATCACATAAACCAATTTCATGCATGAGGTGAACCAAAGATCCGTGCTCATAATCACCCTAAGTGTGTGAGTAAATTGTGCCTCCAGTCATTCAGCCACTATAAGGGATCCAAGCAAAACACTGACAATTAAATATTCAATCATGATCACCTACAATCTCATTGAGTCACCAAGCAGAAACAAGTGTTCTGCATAATAACAATAACAACAATTATAATTCATGTACTCATAAACACTCAGTGAAGTATATAATGAGACGTTTTTGAAAAAAAAACAAACAGGGTTCGGCTAATGTATGTTTCTGTTGATGGATGCGCATTCTGGCTTCCCCAATACATTACAACAACAGTGATGAAAAAAAAAACGTATGCGACTGCTAAGAGTACTGCTAAATTATGGCACAAAATCCCCCCCCACATTTTTCTATTCATTTATCCTGACTACACACACACACACACACACACACACACAAAACAGAGTGAACTGTGTGAGCAATGTGATTCTATTTACGGATTCAAAAATTCAGTGCAACCAGTGTAGTCTGATTTATGAAAATATAAAAACACTTACAATTACTCTAATCACCTAATAAACTGCAAGTTATTAATACTTTCAATCTGTAGCTAATCAAAACAAATCTGATGTCAAACTCAAATTGAATCACATATTTTGTACTTAAAATGTTTTAAATAAATAAATAAACAAATAATTGAAGTTTTTTTTGTAATACATCACATTAAAACATATATTATGATTCAAAAGTTTGTGGTCTGATTTTTTAGTGTTTTTGAAATAAGTCTCTTATGCTCACCAAGGCTGCATTTATTTGATGTAAAATATTATGTAGGCCTAATATTATTAGAAGTTAAAGTGACTTTTTTTCTTAGATTTTCAAATTTATTTCATGCTCTGATGAAAAATCTGAATTTTTTTTATTATTATTATTATTATCATGAGGTGAACCAAAGATCCGTGCTCATAATCACCCTAAGTGTGTGAGTAAATTGTGCCTCCAGTCATTCAGCCACTATAAGGGATCCAAGCAAAACACTGACAATTAAATATTCAATCATGATCACCTACAATCTCATTGAGTCACCAAGCAGAAACAAGTGTTCTGCATAATAACAATAACAACAATTATAATTCATGTACTCATAAACACTCAGTGAACTATATAATGAGACGTTTTTGAAAAAAATGGAGATAGATTGACAAAAATGACAGATAGATAGATAGATAGATAGATTGATTGATTACAGGACAAGGTTTTTGGGATGTGGATGCGTGCAAAAAAACATTATCAGATGCCAACACATTGACTTCAAAGGAAACATTTCTAAGTGTACTTAATTATAGTTTTTATTCCTTTATCTGCTGTTGCTTTCTTACCAATACTTGTACGTCTGGTTTAACTTCATTTAACTGCCAGTTCACCTGCTACTACTCTTAACTTCTGAATGATAACACCCAGTAATTATAGATATGTCTTCAATCGCTTGCGTACTAAAGTAAAAACAACTTCAGTGCCTTGGATTGTCTCCAACAGCTAAGCGTAAAATAAAAATTGTTTTTGTGGTTTTCTTTACAGGATAACGGTTATACAGACTCTAAACTCCCACTCTAAATATTGTGACAATGTATGGGCAATTTGCAGATCAGTGCCTCAAGAGTTTTGGCTGGTCTCTGTGTCTCTTCATGTTACAATTTGAATGGAATGAAAATGATTCTGAGGAAAAAAAGCCATAATGCTATAAGATATACTGCATTCTGCTCCATGTGACAATACAGAAAGTTGAAGTAGTAGGCATTTTATAGCACAGTATTCATGTTTCCTTCACTACCTTTTCTGCTGATTCTACAGCACCACGAAATAAATCATATTTTACACGAGCTGCAGACTGAATGTATTGTGATGAGATAAAAAGAACGAGTACTGCTAAATTATGGCACAAAATCCCCCCCCACATTTTTCTATTCATTTATCCTGACTACACACACACACACACACACACACACACAAAACAGAGTGAACTGTGTGAGCAATGTGATTCTATTTACGGATTCAAAAATTCAGTGCAACCAGTGTAGTCTGATTTATGAAAATATAAAAACACTTACAATTACTCTAATCACCTAATAAACTGCAAGTTATTAATACTTTCAATCTGTAGCTAATCAAAACAAATCTGATGTCAAACTCAAATTGAATCACATATTTTGTACTTAAAATGTTTTAAATAAATAAATAAACAAATAATTGAAGTTTTTTTTGTAATACATCACATTAAAACATATATTATGATTCAAAAGTTTGTGGTCTGATTTTTTAGTGTTTTTGAAATAAGTCTCTTATGCTCACCAAGGCTGCATTTATTTGATGTAAAATATTATGTAGGCCTAATATTATTAGAAGTTAAAGTGACTTTTTTTCTTAGATTTTCAAATTTATTTCATGCTCTGATGAAAAATCTGAATTTTTCTTCTTATTATTATTATCAATGTTGAAAACAGTAGTGCTGCTTAATATTTTTGTGAAAACCATGACATATTTTCATGAATTTCTGATAAATATAAAAAGAGCAGCATTTATTTGAAATATTTGAAACATTATAAACATCCTTACTCTCTTTTTCAATTATTTTCAATTAATCTTTGATGAATAAAAGTATTTAAAAAAACTCACTGACCCCAAACTATTGAAACAGAAAGCTAGGACCTCATTCAAAAGCATCACCATCATCATAATCTTCGTTATAAACCCCAAACTCAAATCCAAACATGCCTGTCTCCTCCCACAACAGCTCATTATCATCTCTCAGTGCCCTTCTTTCTCCATCTGTCCTTCTCTCTGGTTTTTAATGAGCGGGTTCAGGTGTGTGTGTGTGTGTGTGTGTGTCCATTACTTCACTTCCTGTGTTGAGCTGTTCTAATGGGGGAGATGCTAACATTTAACATCTCAAGCCTTGTGAATGCATGATGAATTCACTCTGGCCTTTCTGCAATGTCCTGCTGCAAAGTTGCTTCGCTGGCAAAATAAATATGTAAATTTCTGCTGAACTTTTGTCATTTTTCATGCCGGGATACCTGCCTGCGGTGCTGCAACGTTTTTTATAATAATGTCTTGTACATCTATTTGAATGTCAGAGACACTCTGTCTGTCTTTTGAGCCGGACAGTGGACTCATATAAAGGCCTTTTTGTGTCAGAGAGAAGAAAGAGAGTGAGATCGAGCGAGATTTAAAACCAGCCATGAAAATGTCAGCCAGCATCACACGGGCAGCCTGGACTTGCTTTGCATTACCATATTTCAATTTCAATGACTCTCCCTCTGTAGATCAGTGGGGTGTCCCATCTGAAAATGATACCTTCAGGGACCTGCCAATCAAATCACCAGGTGATCCGTATCAGGGCGCACCCTTCCTGCAGGCGGACATACACACATGCACATGTTATAGAGTAATGAGCAGTGAGCAAGACCCATGAATAAAACCAGAGATGTGCGAGTGATCTGGGGAAGGGGGAGTGTCTAATACACCCGCCTCATCTCTACATCACCTGTAATAAAACCTAACCAAACCCTACAAAACACAGACAGGCTTCGACCTCACTTACACACATTCTCCCAACATGCCCTACAGAATGACAGGATTTTAATTTTCTATTTTATTTTTTATTTTATTTTTTTTAATTCTTTGCACTTGGGTAGTTCTCCCAAAAATGAATATTCAGTCATCATTTAATCATCCAAATGTTATTCCAGACCTCTATGACTTTCATTGTATGGACAAAAACAGTTAAAACTTTCTTCAAAATATCCTCTTTTGTGTTCCATAAAAGAAAGAAAGTCATACAGGTTTGGAACATGCATAAATTATTTTTTATTTTTGGGTGGACTGTTACTTTAAGAACATGATATTACATTTTAGTTTAATAATATGTACCACATTCATGCTGAGGAAAAAGATCAATTGTTATAAATTGAGGTTGCGCTCCCCTACTCAGGACTCAGGATCAATGAAACCATGATTTCATTAACAAAATTACAACATCAATGGAACAAGATTATATTGTTTATTAGGAGATCTGAAGAAAATTACCAAGTAAAATGCAAAGTTTATCCTTAATTAGGCTGCCTATCAATAATTACAGTTTTTAAAAACACGAGGGATCCACATGTGCAGTAAATACATTTTCGTTTTATATATAATGTTTATTTGCCAAAGCAACATTTCTCATTTTAAATTCAGTTTAACTTCATGAACTAAAAATAACTAAACTAAAAACTAACACACTGCTGCTAGCCCCGCCCCCATGAGAGATTTGTGTCAGAATGGCGAAGGAAAACTTCAGAAGTGTAAATGAAAACTTTAGAAGCGTAAATGAAAACTCTGGAAGCGCATTTGCAAGTACAGATCAGCTAATGAAAGAAGAGAAAACAGTTGCAAAACATGCATTGTATTAAAAACGAAGTCAAAGATTTTGCCTGCATTTAATTTTTTTTCAGTTTCAAAGACATTTTATTCAGTTTCAATTTATATTTTCATAAGTTTCTTGAAAATTACATTCATTTTAATTGACACAAAGGTAATCCCATAAAAACTGAAATAAACACTAATAGAAACTAGACAGACATACACACAAAAACTACTAAAAATGACAAGAACACACAACAGAATTACTAAAACTAAAATTAAAATGAAAACGAAAAAATATTTACAGTGTACAGTATGCAACTTTATTTGCTCACTTTAATCAATATTCTGTAACAGTATAGGTTTTTAAAAAAATTAAACATTAAAATAATACATTAAAACTATGTTAAATATTACTATTAAATGCTAATATATTACATTTAAAAATAATACAATGTAATTTATAATCCATGTTTTATATATTTTTATTCATAAAAAAATTATTTAACTATCTCCTACTGCTCTGTGTGTGTGTGTGTGTCTCTCTCTCTCTCTCACACACACACACACATGCTCAATGTCACGCATTAAAAAGACGGATGAGCTATTAGTTGTGTGTGTGTGTGTGTGTGGGTAGAGGTAACAGTCCAATGCTGGCCAATGAGTATTTTTTTATTTTTTTTAACAATGTGTTAAATATGCCAAAAAACTACAAATGTATGTACTGCTTTACAGTAAATCAATATTAAGAGAAAACAACCTCAACGGAGGTTTCATCAACATAACCACCATTGCATCATCTTCATCTCTTCTCTCGGTGCATAAAGTGAACTTTCAGCAGAGCTAAACCTCAGGAGGGTCATTTGTCACCTGGCCTCTGACCTTAACCTCCACCCTGACTCTGACCCCAGACCAGCAGACTGTGTCAGCAGCTTAAGCACATGCTCATGAGATTGGATGGATGTGTGTATTTATACTGACAGTTTGCTGAATGCTTCAAGACCCTGTTTCGTGTTGATGCATTTCTGCTTGATAAGAAACTGCAGAGGTTATTCTGTGTCTCCTCCCTCTCTTTACACTGCGCCAGTCGTTTGGAATAAAATACTACTGTACTGGTTCCTACATAGAGTACAGTATATACAAAGTGCTATAGAAACCCAAATGAATCAATACTTATAAACATTTCAAACTAAGATACAATGTTGTTGATTGCACTATGTTGCAACTTTAATTCAGTGGATGGCATTCGATTATTATCTTATGCTGAAAATTCAGCTTTGCATCACAGGAATAAATTATATTTTTAAATATATTAAAATAGAAAACAGTTACTTTAAATTGTAATAATATTTCACGATATTACTATTTTAACTGTATTTTTGATTAAATAAATGCAGCCTTGGGGAGCATAAGATACTTCTTTTAAAAACATTAAAAAAATATTATTGACTTAACATCATGGCTAATATTACTTCCAGTTCATTCATATAGCTGGAATTGGAAAGTCAAGTTTGAGTGTATTGCATTATTTTATACAGTATTCTATGTAGTGAAATCTAGTTATCTGCAGATAATTTGCATAATGTGCTATGCATTCTGCAAAAGTAGTTCCATTCCAAATATGAGAGCCCAAATATGTCTGCATTCATCTCACAGCGCCCTCTCCTGGCCACTCATACAACCACACTGAATCTAGGTCATATTTACAGCTAGCACTCAGTAATAGTAACAGTTTATAGAGTGAAAATCAGTCACTACACCCTTCAGAGCTCATTCGTCTATTTATAACACGAGTTCTGCCTCTTCTGAGGAGATGCCGGGAGAAATCTGACATTGCGCCTGCAACCCGGAGTCATCCAGCTGTGCCCTGCAGCATGTGTGTGTGTGTGTGTGTGTGTGTAGACACTGACTCAGGGCAGTGACTGTGAACATGTTACAAGATTAGCATCCACTTCCCCCAGAGGTATGTAAATTTGGAGGAAGGAGACAAAAAGGAGACTCTTTTATTTTAGTTTCTTCCGTCCTCCCCTTAATCTATAAAAATGAATCCGTTTTTGAGTTCAGTCTCAAATCCTCTTGTCTCAGTGAACATCGGAACAGCAGACTTTGATCACACATGACAGAATGCACCTGTCCGGTTACGTCCCAGATCAGGAGCAGAGGATTATGGGATTAAAAGGGCTTTAAATACAGGGGCTGTGTCCTAACACACTGCTCTCGAACATGTCTGATGTCCAGGGCATAATATAATCATCACAAATGAGAGCTCATCAACATCTCAACTGTTTCTTCAGGACAGAAATGAGATTAAATGGAAAGCAAATGTTGGCTTGAATTTGCTTCTCAGGTATTTCTGCTGTGAAAAAGACCCAGGTAATTTCACACAGTTCCTCTAGAGATCACAACAGTGTCTCAAACTCAGATCTGTCAAGATACCAGCCTGGAATCAAAAGTCAAAGATCTGAAGACCAAATTATCAGAAATGCTTTCCACATTTATTGCATACACTACTAATCTAAATAGGGCTAAATAAATAAATATGTGACTTGATAAAACATACAAGTCACTTTTTTCTTCTGTATTCATTTTTATTTTATTTATATTCATTTAAACTTTATTTATTTATACATTCATTCATACATACATAGATACATTCATTTACTTCTATATTTATTTATTTATACATTACTTTGGTCCTCCTAACATATGTGACCCTGGACCAAAAAACCAGTCATAAGGGTAAATTTTTCGAAATTGAGATTTATACATCATCTGAAAGCTGAATAAATAAGCTTTACATCAATGTATGGTTTGTTAGTATAGGACAATATTTAGCTGAGATACAACTATTTCATAATCTGGAATCTGAGGGTGCAAAAAAAATCTAAATATTGAGAAAATCGCCTTTAAAGTTTTCTAAATGAAGTTCTTAGCAATGCATATTACTAATCAAAAATTAAGTTTTGATATATTTACAGTAGGAAATTTACAAAATATCTTAATGGAACATGATCTTTAATTAATATCCTACTGATTTTTGGCATAAAAGAAAAATCAATCATTTTGACCCATACAGTGTTTTTTTGGCTATTGCTACAAATATACCCTAGCGACTTAAGACTGGTTTTGTGGTCCAGGGTCACATATGATCTTTCAGAAATCATTCTAATGTGCTGATTTGGTGTTCAAGAAACATTTCTTGTTATTATCAATGTTGCTGTTTAGTATTTTTGTGGAAACCATGATATAAATTGAAACTTTGGGTATAAAAAAAATGTGCGTATATATATTCAGCAAGGATGCATAAAATAAATGACGTATACTATTACAAAAGATTTATATTTCAAATAAATGCTGTTTGTTTGAACTTTCTATTCATCAAAAGATTCTGGGAAAAATGTATTATGGTTTCCACAAAAATATTAAACAGCACAACAGTGTTCAACATTGATAATAATCAGCAATGAGCATCAAATCAGCATATTAGAATGATTTCTGAAGAATCATGTGACACTGAAGACTGGAGTAATGATTATATTTTTAAATATATTAAAATAGAAAACAGTTACTTTAAATTGTAATATTATTTTACAATACTACCGTTTTTACTGTATATTTGCTCTCCAATGCTGCATTTATTTATTTATTTATTTTCAAAATGTTCTGATAAATACAATTTTAAATTGAAATAGACATTATAAATGTCTTTAATGTATTTTTTTCAACAATTTTAGCATCTGCCAGGCAATAATTGCACATCCTAAAAACAAACAAAACAAAAACAAAAACAAATGAACACATCTCCATTTCCTCTGGGATGTTGTGCAGGGCCTACTGGGAAAACAAAATTATCACAACCTCAAGACATTCTGATTTTGATTTTGCAGGGTTTGATCTCATGTCATTAGATTTTCAAATATATTTCCCGTTCTTCATAATGATGTGGAAATAGACTGGCTGAAATCTCTGCTTGTGCTTCTTCAGTGGATCTGATTATAAATGAAAGTCAAATATAAAACCCCTCTCTTTTATGAGAAATAGGTCAGTGCAGAAGATAAGTGGCCCTCACGGGGGGCTCGATCTGGACTTCTGAAGTCCTGCTAAACAGAGCAAAGGAAACATCAGGAAATCACGTGTGTGTGTTTGTGTTGCACTGCTCTTCTTTTGGTCCTTAAAATAGTCGGATGAATTCATGAAGAACAAAGTGGAAATGCTCAGAGGGAAACAGGGGCACACACACACGGGGCAAACAACAAGAGACACGCACTTGATTACTCATTAATTCTAAAGCTTTTGGGAGGCATTCTGAGTGCCTAAATGTGGGTCAGCCTCATTAAACTGAATTACAGGAGTGTCTCTTTTGACTGTTGTTTTAATGCAGGAGGACAAAATCACAGATCCAGATGTGAAAACTACACTGGCCAGCCTGACCCAGTTCTGCAGGTCCTTCATGAACCACTGTGCTCTCTAGAAGATGCCTGGGAGACAGAAACAACCATAATATCATAGACTAACTGGGACTAACAAACAGCCACGTAATGCCTTAGCAACCACTTAGAATACCTTAGTAACCACCTAACAGCCACCTAAAGGCATATATGCTATATACTGTATGTAACAGAGAGAGAGAGAGAGGGAAGGAAAGATCTTGACTGTCCTCTTATATTCAGAATAATGGTCTCAGGCTCTAAGACCCTCCTTGCCTACTGCAGATAAGGTAACCATTGATTTAAAACTCACACACACACACACACACACACTCACACACGCACACACACACACACACACACGCACACACACATACACACACACACACACACACAGTAGGAAAGCAGATTACATTTAGCATATGAGTGAGATCAGCTAGATAAAGTAAATGTGTATTTCAGAACCTTTATTTATTAAAACTATGTAAGTAAATGTCAGTGAATTTTATTTAGAAACTGGAAAAACCTTACACTGGAAAAAAAAAAAGACAATTTTTTTTAAGGTAAGTAGTTGCAAACAATTTATTTTAGCTACATTTAAATAAAAAAATGTTGAAAGTTAGTTAACTAAATTAGTTATTTTTAAATGTAGCTAAAATAAATCGACTGCAACCACATACCTTAAAATAATTTAGTAAATTCAATGAATATTTTTTTTCAATGTACTTGCCTCTAGAGGTACTAAAATTTGCAAATTAGATTTAGAGGTAAAGATTAGATCTAAGACAAGGATTGATGAATTGGTTAAAAGGCCAATTCTCACCAAGAGAAAACATTCTTCCTATAACAAGATTTTTAATTGAAACGTAGCATTCATATGGGTCCTATTCACACCAGCGGTGAAAATGTGTTACGTCTGTCGCAGTATTTAATATGCACACATGAAAAAGAGTGAGAGGAAGAGTGTTACTCTGTCCTAAAGGTAAATGTTTCAATTACTCATCTCTCCAGTCAAGTAGAACAGTCACATGATGTGTTGTGATGAAATTAAAATCACATTTCTCATGCAAACACAGGAGAGAGAGATCCTTCTGATTTACTAAATGACTTGGTAAAACATACACTAGCAATAAATACACATTAACTGGGAAACAACATGAGAACATTCACATTATAGTCGAATAATATTCACAGCACATTATAGTCATATTACTGTGATGCTTTGGAAAATTTGTTTTTCTAAACTAAAAGAAATGGTTTCCATGGCTTTTGAATTGAAAATGCCAAGTATTCAGGAGTCAAACTTCTTTTTTGAGTTACCTTCTACATTCAATACATATTTCACATTGCACTGCTTCTGCTATGGACATCAATGATGCCTTGTATCGTGCAGCTTGAAGCAAGGTGTGAAAATCTAGAGACTAGAATGTAGTTTTAGAGAGTGCTCTTTTGACAGTATGTAACCACTTAGCAACACTCAGAACACATTAGCAACCAAATAACAACACATTTGAAATGTGGGATGCACTTACAATACAATTCTGGCCAATATCATGGCTATTAATAGATACATACAATTTGTTACTATTTTGTAAGTAAATAAAATAAAATACATGGGCAGATATAGATGAGCTGAATATTATTTTCATATTATAATATTTCATATTATACATAATTATATAAAATAAACTACCTGATAACAAAATTCTGGGAGATAAAGATAAGCTGATATTTATTTTTACATTACAGCCAATAACAGATACGTGTATATGAATTAGATTGTCAGTGTTTCTTGTATTTTATTTACTTTCAATATATATAAAGTAAATAAAATATAATAAACTAGCTGGAAAACACTGACAATAAAATTCTGGCCAAAAAAATTGCAATTGCAAAATCATCAATGCAAAAAACAAACAAAAAAGTAAATAACTGATCTATTACTAATATATTGTGCATCCCTACTTAAACACACCTTTGCAACTTCAACCTAGCATCATGGCAGCTTCCAAGTCAAGAGAATGCAAAACCTACAGTAGTTGTTTGTGTTGCAAATGCCAAACAACACATGCAAACTCAGAGACCATCAGATATCAGAGGGATCGTGACATCATCAAACCGCTGGCTCGCGGCACTAACCTGTCCGTCCCTCACTGTAGACCCTCTGCGGACCCTCGGCCCTTCCATTCATGAATCAAAGCACTTCACACTAATCAGCAAGATGAAGACACACTGGAGTGCAGAGGTGTGTGAGTGTGAGAGGGAGACTGCGTGAGACAGTCAGCTTTCCTGATGATGAATGAGCCGTATTACTGAGGGCCTGACTCTGCCCCAATCCAGCAGCCCTAATCAAGGCACAGGGAAAACTATATTGAAATGAGGTGTGTGTGTGTGTGTGTGTGTGCGCTGATAAGCAGTCTGAATGATGAAATGGTTCCGGTAATGGCCATCTCTCACTGTGACACATTCCCCGTGATGTTAAAATATCCACATATTAGAATATTCAAAGAGGAACAACATGAATTAAAACTTCAAGAGATGATGATGGTGTCATGGAGATCACATACAGGCATGTTACGTGTTGAACGTATGATTACATGAGTGGCATCCACCGCAACGCGGCCCTTAAATCATCACCCCGCTGTGTGAAACTGCAGATCAGATGATGATGGCATCCCATCAGCCTGCCTGCTGTTTCTATGACAACTGCTGGAGTCGCAGGGCTACAGTGAGAGAGATTGGTAAAGTGCTGCAGGTCTGACTGATGCTGATGAGGAAGATCACAAGAGTCCTAATGGAACAGAGGAAAGAGCCGCCGGCCGGCCTGTTACTGCACAGCCAGTTTCTGCTGTACAAACAAAACAAACACACACACACACACACACACACACACACACACACACACACACACTGAACTCCCGCTGGCCCTCTCCTCTCTTGAGATTTGATAGGTACTATGGACATGTGGGGTAAATTGCTCTGATTCCATGCATCAATCAGGACCCCAGCCTGGCAGCCCCTGGGACTGTCCGAATCTTTGCCTGATCATTATTCAGACGCTTCATGCAATAACCCTGCAGGAAGGAAGGAAAGAGAGGGAAAAGGAAAAGGAAGAGGAAGGAGACACTGAAGCAAATGAAAATAAAAAAACAAAGATATATGATGGAAATGGAAAAGTAAAAAGAAAGCGAAGGGAAGGGAAGGAAAGGCCAGGCGAGGCGAGGAAAGGAAAGGAAATCAAAAGGAAGTGGAGATGTAAAAAGATAAGGAAATAGAAAAAGGAAAAGGAAAAGGAAAAGGAAAGAAAAGTATAAGAAAGGAAAGGAAAGGAAAAATGCAAGCAATTGGGAAAAAATAAAGGGAAACAAGAATGAAGAACTGAAAGGAAAAGAAAAGTTTAAAAAAGGAAGGGGAGAGAAGACCAGGAAAAGAAAAGGAAACCGAAGGAAAGGAAATGGAAAGGAACAGTAAGAAAAGAAGGGAAAGAAAATGGAACTAAAAAGGGAAGCAAAGGAGAAGAAAAAGAAGTGGGAATGAAAAGGGAAAATGCAAGAAAAGTATAAACCCTGAAAAAGGACGAGAAAGGGAAAGAAAAAAAGGAAAAGTATAGTTTGATGATTTATGAATGTCCGTGAGACTCATTAGCATGAGGACAAAGGCTTTCTACAGAGAGGGTCTGACAGAGGGGTCACGGCCTCTGTGTGTCTCTCCTCTCCTTGTCCACTGTCCACACACACACACACACAGCGCTACACTGTCTCACTGCCTGCAGCAGTGACTTAAAACAGGCTGCCACAGTCTGACCACTGACCCTGTTCTAAATAAGACAATATTCTAATCATACCGTTACACAGCTTACTTTTAGGACAAAGATTTACCATGGCAACTAATTTCTGCCAAAATACCATCGTTTTGTACAAACATGCTACTACTGTTAACCATAATATATTAATGATCTCTTTCAAACAAGACACTTTCAGTATCTTTTTATTTAATTTTATAATGTTACTAAGACAATATCACAACTGCAATAACGATTACTACAGTAATGGTATTTTGGTAAAAACGTGTGGTTATCACAGTAAATGTATAATGGATAACACTATGCAATGAATTAGAATGTAAAGGGTGAAGTATTTCATTGCATTAGAAACCAAATATCAAACCAAACAATTAAGCTAGAGCTTTTTTCCAAACTATCTTTGCTCAATTGATTGAGCAAATTCAGGATCTTGTTGTAATGGAGCCAACACTGAGATCATTGCAAGTCCATGTAAATGTAACCAATTAAACCAAGTGATCATGGATCAACACAACTGGCGCAGTTTCTCGCAGCACTTCACCCAGATAATCACTTCCTCATTAACTGTCTGTAAACTAGCTGCTCCCAGACCTCCATCACTATGACCAGTCAGATCCCAGATTCATTACTGCAGCAATGACAGCTGGGAGATGGAGTCGACAAACCCACTTCCAACATGGACACCACCTGCCTGTTACGCTCCAATAGTTTGCTCTTTTACAGGAGAACCAACAGAGAGATGGAGTTAGTTTTTGTTATTTGGTTGAGTAATTCAATCAGCTGTTTCTTAACTTGTGTTCAGGTTTTGACCATTGCTCGATTTTTTGACCTGGAATATCCTACCAGCTGTTTTCCTGTTAATTAACAGAGATGGGAAGGAAACGACGAGGGGATAGAGATGGAGAGACTGCCAGTGGGGTAGATCGAGGTCTGGGCCAAAGAAACTCCAGTCTCTCTCTCTCTGGTTTTTGCTTTGGGGGTCTCTATCTTAATGGGTCCATCTGTTAGTATTAGCATGGGCAGCTGTAATGCCGCTTACCACAGAGACACACACACTAATGACACCACAAACACACACACTAGATGTGTGCCGGACCAACAATCACTGACACACACACACACACACACACAAAAAATATCAACTGTACTATTCTGTTGTAGTTGATGTAACATGGCATAATTCACTCACCCTCATGTTTATATCTTCAGTGGAACACCAACAAAATGTTTGATAGAATTTCAAAGATGCTCTATTCTATAATGAATGTTTGAGTCACTTGGAAAGTAACATGCACCAACAATCTTTAAGGACTTCCTAGTTTTTCACCAAAATAAAAGCTTGATGGTTTAACAGTTGAAAGTAAATAAGTTAATACAGCTATAAATATTAGTATTATAAATTTACAGTTGTACTGTAAAATGAAATGAAATATTATTATAATCATTCTGAAATACTAGATTTTTGCCATCTAAGTGAAATATTACATTATTTTTATATTTATTATTTTTCTTATTTTTATTTATCAATAATAATCACTTTACCATTATTATTATTATTATAGTGATGTAGAATTTTTTTTTTTGGCCAAATGTAAAAATGGCTGTGTTTTGGCCAAACAAATGTAAAAAAATATCCATTTAATATATGCATTTTAAATTGCAATTTCCATTTTTTTCTTCTAAATGTTGCAGCCCCCCAAAAAAGATAGCATCAAAAAAGTGTTCCATAGACATCTAAAATGGTTTGAAAGCTTTGTGTGAGGAACAGACAAAAATGTAAGTCATTATTAAATCTTGATTGAAGGAAGGTCACCATTCACTTTAATGGAAAAAGGGATTCTGGGACGTTCTGCTATAAATATAGCGCTCAAAAGAAAGTAAGTCGCACAGGTTGCAGAGAATAAAAGATGACAGAATGAGCATTTTTGTGTGAACTATCCCTAACAGGTTGATTTTACAGTTTTTTTATTTATTCGACAAATGACTGAGGAAATTCAGCATTCTGTGCACATCTTTAGCACCCATTCCTCAATTAAAGCCTAACCTCATCTAAAGTCTAATTACACACACAAACACACAAAATCACACACACACACACACACACACACACTCCCTCGGCTCCCTTCAATAGCTTCTGACATGTAATCCAAGATAACATCTGCTCATTGATCTACTCTGAGTCTAATGGAACTGATAGAAATCACCTTGTCTATACTCCTACACATCACTTAGAGCTTAAGACACACTGTGTTTGTGTGTGTGTGTGTGTGTAGGTCAGCACATAGAATTTTTTCTCGTTTTTGATCCACTGGCCTACATACATACATTAAGGAGCCAGACAAACCTAATCTCATGCACATGAACAACGAGAGCTGAGGAAAAGCAAGAAACTTTGTTCATGTTCAGAATCAAACATACTTACTCATTTACTGGCATATTTTAAGTTGTAGACCAACATTTCACAAAACTGTCACAAAAATGTGAATCTTACATGAATCTGCATTCACAACCTATTTTGCTTCTATTATTGCTCTAGCTGACTTCAGTTTTTGTCAATTAGCACTTCCAGTTCCACTTCCAGATGTCAGCAGGTTTTTTTTGAATGGGTTTTTGGTTAAATGCAGGGAATAGCATCTGTGGTTAACACAAACTCAAGATATTTTCACATTCTACAATTAAATACATCAGTAACATCCCACTTATAATATAATATAATTTCAAGCTTTTATGTGTCTTGAAAAAGGCAATTGATAACAAGCGGCTAAATGGGACTACAGAGGCTGTCAGAAACATTAAATGTCATGACAGCAAACAGAAAAACTCATCTACTCTCCCGTCTGCTTCCATAGCCTTGTTGTTTTTAGATTTAGGTTTTAGATAGTTTTTTTGCAATCTATTCTAACTCAAACTTTCCAAATTGTACATTTTAAATAAAGACTGAAACAGTGGAAACTTTGTGGTGGTCATGTGACTGTGGTGTTGTTTTTTAAAGCTTTTTACTTCTGGCTATTCTATTTGCTGGTCCCAGAGCTTATTTTCTGCAATAATCCAAAAAGCCAATGGAAAAATTGGCCTATTGGCATTTCATCAAGGGAACCAGGGTGATGCTAACTTACAGGTTGGCCTACAAAATTACATCATTCCTGCAGCACTCTATTGCAATACACTATAGAATTGTCTTCTCCACAAGGATACATGCGAAGCATTGGAATAAAACAAAAACGAGGCAACATAATGTTTCCTCCTACCTTTGGGAACAGCCTTCGTTTCAGGAGCGTCTATCATGCTTTATGAGGTGGGCAGCAGCTCACTAGGGTTTCATGTGCTGGCAAACACTGATGCTGATCTAATACAATACACTTTCTACTGAGTGTGTTTCTATAAGTCTAAAGAGAGTCTCTAAAACCCCTGTGGACTAAGACTGAGGAATAATGTATTATATGTCTGCTGTCTGCTCACATCAGACAAGACTGCTGACATCTCTTTATCTCCATCTCTGTTTTTCATGCATGGCTAGACTTGACTTGTTGACAATTGCTGCCTCAGCACCACAATACAGTGGTGGATCCACACACACACACACACACACATTATGATGAAGACCAGTCAACAGTATCATAACACTCACTTTGTAAATGAATGTGTGTTAATTAAATGAAATGGAATTCTCCTAAAGCCACACAGTTTGAAATGGTTTATATTAGAAAGTAGAACAAACATCCTGCTGTGCTGGCAATCTGTTGGTCTCATGTAAACACACACACACACACACACACACACCATGAGCTGATAGACTGATAGAGCAAAAACCAACAGCATGAGTAGAGACCAATCACAGCCCACTTGTGCTGCATGATGATTTTGGAGTATTTTAGTGTATAAGTGTATATGTCTACAGTGAGATCCGAAAATCTTTATATATAAATCTTTACATTAAATTGTTTTATTTGAAAAATTCTAGTTCAAATAAGTTCTTTTAAACTTTACATTTATCAAAGAATCCTGAAAAAAAAAATCACGGTTTTCACAAAAATATGAAGGGACACAACAGTTTTCAACTTTAATAAGACAAAATGTTTCTTGAGTAGCACATCTGCATATTAGAATGATTTCTGAAGGATCATGTGACACTAAAGACTGGAATAGATTCAGCTTTGCTATTACAGGAATAAATTACATGTTTAAAGAAATTAAAGTAATTTTAAATAGTATTAATGTTTAAACAATATTACTGTTTTACTGCCGTTTTAATCAAATAAATTCAGTCGTGATGAACATAAGAAACTTCATTCCTTTCAACAACATTTACAAAACTTACGACCCAAATGTTTAAACAGTAGTGTAATTTATAATAAAATCTCTCTCTCTCTCTCTCTCTTTCTAAATATACATATATATATATATATAAACAAGCAAAATAGAAAAAGTTTTAGAGGTCTCAGGCATCTTGGATCTGACGGTAAAAAAAATATTTGAATCCTACTGTATTGTAGTATTTGTAAGGCATGAAATAATCTATAATAACCTTTTTCAAATCTTATCAGAACCAATTCCCTCTCTCACACACATACATATTTATTAAGGCATTAAAGTTTGAAGTTCCACACTGTTGCCATTAGGGTTGGGTACCGTTCACATTTTAACCGGTACGGTACCGGTATCGGTACCGTAATTTCGGTGCCGGTACCCAACGGTACCTTTTTTCGGTACTTTACTCTCTGTGTAAGTACAAAAACATTTATTTCAGTGAAAAAATAAGTCCAAAAGTCTCAATTTCAACATTTTGAACAATAGGGCCCTACAAAATTTTTTTTTCTTTCTTTTTTTTCCCCCCCAGAAATTCTTGTTTTAATTTTTCTGAAAATCAAATGAAGGCATTAAACATTTATTTTAAATCAAATGAAAATTAAAACCTTTTATTTTTTGGCAAACAAACTGAGGTTTACTGTTGAAAATAATACATGGAAGAAAAATTGTGTGAATATTCCTTTAAAAATTTTTTTACTAGGCTAATAATTGTATTATTTTTTTCTACAATTAAGTGATTAATCTGGTTGTAATATTTATTTTTATAATTGAATTGTTTTATTTATATTTGATAGAACATTGAATATGTAAAGATGTACATTATTAAGTGGCAGTGGCTACTTTTGATTTATTCGTCCAAAATTGACGAATTCGGTGGTATTCCACGCTATAGAGTAAATTACGTTTTTATGAATGAACTCCGTGATCACGTCCGCGTTTTCGCAGAAACCATATGGCCCTAGAAATGTAACCACACTTCAGAACCTTTCAGCTTGCCCTGTGTGTTGTTTGAACGAGTTGCAGGGGTGACATAACGTCACAGGGTCTCTCTTTCTCTCTCTGTAGCGTATGCGCCCAGATGCGTTCTCAGGTAACGAAATTGGGCACCGATTGATTTAACGTGAATCGGTACTCGGTAGTACCGACGCAATTCGGTCGGTACCCTTAAAAGTACCGAGTTCGGTACTCAACCCTAGTTGCCATCTGGAAGGCTTGTGTGGAAGCATCACCTGTATGATTATGATTTCTATAAACTCACTCCCACACACACCACTGCTGGATCCGCCTGCCGCACCAGTATGTGCTCACACACTATTCTGAAAACCACACACATTTAGGGAGCTAGATGGAGTACGGCTAAAAAAAAGACAGCGAGAGATGAGATGTCACAGGTTGACTCTTTCTATAAACGTGGATCACTGGACTCAAATGAAAACCTTTATGAATTCAATATGACTGTTTAAACTTCTGCATCTGCAGACGATGATCGAATGACATTGTGTTTCAACTCTATCTCTGCATTTGCATTCAGCATCAAGTGCACAAATGCGCGCACACACATACGCTAAAGTCTGTCCTAGACTTCACCTCAACTTGCTGTTCGTGAATTCTACCTCTAACTTTGGCATCCACCACCACACTAGCTCTCAATTTGACCAAAAATACTAGCATGAATGTGAGAAGCCACCCACACTTCCCAAAAAAACAAACTAAACAAACCCTCCAAAATCCTAAAATAAAGCCACCACATCCTTTTAATCCGGTCATCTCATGCTTTCTGTCCTTATATGCTGTCTCCAGGCAGAATGGGACATTATAAACCCACGTTTTTACCAGCACTCTCTCTCCCTCCTCTCATTCTATAGCATTTTCCCCGTATCCCCCGGCAACCAGAGCACTTACCCGTGTGCGCATGGGAGAAAGCAGCCCTTCCATGTCTTCTGCTCATTCCTCAGAATACCCACAATCCTTTTACTCAGCCACCATCGCTCCGGTAACGTATCCAAACTGGTCCACGCTCACCGAGCAATGAGCGCAGCTCTGGGCACACACCCGTGGACGCTCACACACACACACACACACACACACACACACACACACACACATGTCCGCACACACTCAACGTCAAAGCATCCCCCACCCCTGCAGGAAAGCCTCTGTGTGTTCATAAACCGTAGGAGTTTGTACTTGAGAAAAGGTTGCTGCATTGTGTGTGTGTGTGTGTGATAAACAACCACTAGCATTATTAGCCTCTATAAAAAACACAGAAATTCTCTTTCCACTTTCCTTCAAAATCACTGCCGCTAAAGGGCATTTGGATTCTGGTGTGAAATGAACATTTCTCCATTCCAAAGACAAGTAAACTGCCTACCTAGACAAATAATTAAGAATTAATTAATAAACTGAATTTGAAAATAATAAAATCTAATAGATAGATAGATAGATAGATAGATAGATAGAATTTATATGCATATATGATAAAAAATACTAACATATAATAACTATTAAAAAATAAACACACACATTTAAAATATTGTACATAATACAGTACAACAATATCTTTTAGTCTTTACTTTTTATCAATTTAATATATCCTTGCTGAATAAAAGTATTAATTTCTTCAATAAAATATAAATAAATAAATAAATAAATCTTTAAAATAAAACTTTTTATTCATCAAAAATCCTGAAAAAAGTATCACATCACAGTTTCCAAAAAATATTAAGCAGCACAAAAGTTTCCATACATTGATAATAAATCATCATACAGTATTAAAATGATTTCTGAAGGGTCATGTGACACTGAAGACTGGAGTATTGGCTAATGAAAATTCAACATTGCATCACAGGAATGAATTATATTTTAAAGTATATTAAAACAGAAAACAGTTATTTTAAATTCTAATAATATTTCACAATAGTACAGTTTTTACTTTTAAATAAGGCACTTCTTTCATAAACACTGAAAATCTTATTGAGCCCAAAACTTTTTAAAGGCATATTATTCATGTAATACATTATACTGTATATTTACTGTACATAAAAATTGTCATAAGCGTTCCCTGGGGCAATGGTTGTTCCAAAGAGTTTACAGCATCATTATGCTATAATTTGGCCAAAATCACATGTATACATCAGAAGGATGTCCCAGAATGCACTAGCAACAGGCTCAAGGGCAAAAATAAATGCAAGATGATGAACAATGTAAATATGTTGATTATAAATAAACTTGTATTTCATTAAATACTGAAAAAGAGTTATATTATATTAAAAATGCACAACTGCATTAAATGTATTCAAACCTTCACCCAATATCTTTGTGCTATGCATTAAGTTAACTCAGAATCAATTTTATGCCATGACTTGTGCATCTTGAGGCCTTCATACAGGTATATGGAGCATTATTTACTAAATCAGTGTCAAGAATCCATTCAACTTAGTATGCTCACTATGTAGGGCAGTAAGTCAGCTCACTAGATTTTAGCACAGAGCTTCTGTCTCTCATTAACACAATCATTCTCACATCCTAACACACACGCTCACTCGATTCCTCTCATCTCCTGTCCCTAGAGCCTCAGCCCCGATTCTCGGATCTGAGAGATTTCCTTGCTGTCACAAGCCTGATCTTTCAGAATCAATTAATACATGAACAGAAACGTTTGTAGCTTTACTGACAGATACATCTCTCTCTGCTACACATTTGGGACTTTTAGTGTATCACTTCACTTCATTCAAAAGTCACAGACGCGTTAATGAGTTTCAGCCGCAGTTTCTTTATTCCTTTGCAGTTTTCCCTCATGCACACACACTCAACTTTATCGTCTTTTAAGATTCATGCATCACGGTCACCACAGCAACTGTCTCCTCCTTGCATTTACACTTCCAAATTCCACTTCCTCTCTAGGTTCGCTAAAACAGCTCACAACATGCAATGAATTCCACTCTACAAAGAAGCAACAGAAGCCACTTGTTTTCTGTCTGATGTTCTGGAGCTGGAGTTTAATCTGTCCTGTGTCGTTTTCTGTCAATTCAGAGGCTTTTCTCCACTCTGACCTTTCAAAAGTCAATGTGGAAATCAATGAACTCTCCAGAGATCAAACTAATCTCTGTTCTTCACCAGTCAAAGCACCTGTCATCACTCTGTTTACATGACACATGACCTGTGGACCAACCAGTGCAGCGTTTTTATATCTGTGACTATGTGTTATGCATTTACAGTTTATAAAGCAGTTAAAATGAGCATTATTGTTTAACATACTGTATACACATGCTAATAAACCTCCAACTACACCTTTGTGTATTTCTTTTCTAAAGTTCAATATATGAGATTTGTCATTCATGTGAGGTAGTAACACAAACACACACTCATTTTTTAAGGCAAGTGCACAAAATTAAAGGGATAATTTCACCCAATAATGATAATTCTGTCATTTTCGGACCCTCAAGTTGTTCCAAACTTGTATGAGTTTCTTTATTCTGTTTAACACAAAAGAATGTATTTTGAAGAATGTTGGTAACCAAACAGTTGACGGAAGCCATTGACTTCCACAGAATTATTTTCTATACTATAGAAGTCAATGGCTACCATCAACTGTTTGGTTACCAACATTCTTCAAAATATCTAATTTAAGTTAGGACAAAATGTATAGCAATTGTGTTGCTTTAGCTAATAAATTAAATAAAACAAGCAGCAGAAATCCTTTTTTTCAGTGTATCTAATGCAATATGCAAATTTATGAACAATTCATGCATCCTTCATACATTTTCTCACATGCTTCATGTACATGATAACAAAATACATTATTTATATATACATGATGTAAATACAGGGTAACATGAATTACTTAAGGTTTGCGCTGCCAGTTAAGGGTTCTTAAGCTATCAGTTCTTAAAACTACATACAGTATAAACAAATGAGTACAAAGTAAAGGCGAAATTGAGTTTCTTTCATTCCACTGAACCAGCCACCGGATATCTATAACAAACTCAATAAACAAAGGAAATCTGATTCCTATACTGAGCCAAATTACTGAGTCAAATAATTTGAACATAAATTTACTACAGCAGATTCCATTTCAACCACCAAGGTTTTTTGCAGTGTCAACATTGAATGGCAAACTCATCAATCCTCGTGCTGACAGGAAGTGTTAAACTGCTTAAGGAACATCCTACCACCAACAAAACACACACACACACACACACAGTATATCAGGAGAAAATGAGATATAAAATAAAATAAATAAAATTAGTTTGTATATATTTTTAAAAAAATAAAAATGCTTATTTTTTTAATATATAGAAGAATACGAAAAAAATGTTAATTTGAAAAATGTTTAAAGACAAAAAATATTAGAAAATTAACTAAATATGTAAACAAGAATAAGACAAAAATTATGTTTTGAAAAATAGTGACACCAATAAATATTTCCATATTCTTGTATACTTATATTCTTTACTCATATCCAAATAAATGGCATATGTGTGTGTGCGCGTGTATGTGTGCATGTTCCAATTACATGACCACTGTAAATAAATTGTATTCATTCGCCAAAGCCAATTTTTACTTGTGTTTGGCAAGTGTTCATTTTGGACCATGCATAGAGATGAAGCAGTTCACGCAGCCCCTCAGTGTTGTGATGGGTGACATATGTTTGCTTAAAACACACCGAGCACCCTATGAAAGACACAAAAGATGTAGCATTACATCATCAGTGGTTGACATGGCAATAGAGGGTTGAACATTGTGTCTCTGGGTAAATATTGACTGATATCCAGACAGATCCAGGCTGGAGAACACAGAGGAATATCATTTTCTCTAAGTATGTCTGCTGAAGGCTTTCATTAGGATCTATAGAGCGTTAGGATCCTGCTAATGGCTCTTCGCCCCTGGAAACAACAGAGAAACAGGCTTCACAGTGGGACAGCTCTGGACTAATGGCTGTAATCATCAATTAGTCGCCATTAACATAACAAGCTAAAATGAACCAATTAAGAATTAATCAGGCCAATCGCTTTAAAGAGCGTTTCCATCTCGGCTTAAGGTCTCGATAGGAATTAGACTTCTTTATTAATTCATTGTGGATGCCAGTTTAGGTATGTTTGTAGGATTGGAGAAAGCTTAATTAATTTGCTCCTGCTAAGAGAGTATTCCTACAAATATATGCAGGAGGATTTTTTATTAAGAACTGGCTATATACATTTTAAAAAGCAGAAAAAAAAAGATAAAAATGATGTTAGTCGTAGTTCATTATTATTTATATACCATTATAGTTGTAATATTTAGAATTAGATTTTATTTTTATATTTTAGTTTAATTTTTAGTCATTTTATAATGTGCTTTTGTTATTTTAATGTTATTTAAGTTCAATACCATAGTTTAATTTTCAGTTTGCTTTTATTTTTATATTTTCAGTTCAGTAGTTTTAGTTTTTTAGTTTCATTTCAGTCATTTTGTTATGTGCTTTTGTCATTTTTAATTTATTTTTAATTTTTTATTAGTAATTAGATTTTTTTTTTTAAATGTCAAGTTTTAGTTTAAGTTCAGTTTTAGTGCTTCCACTCATTACATTTATTTGCCAAGGTAACATTCCAAAGTTTTTCATCTAATATTTATATTCTATTTTATTTCAGATTTATTTCAATTAACAAAAATGTTTTTTGTTTTTTTTATAGTTTTAGTTCATTTACTTATTTACTTGAAGTACCATAGTATTACTTTAGATTTTTGGACAACTCAATGCTAATACAGGGATTTTTTTTTGTAAGTGATACTTTTGAAAACCATATAAATACCATGATATATAAAACGGCAATCATTACCGTAGTATTACCATCTAGTACCATGGTGCTAACACAAGGACAGACTTCCAGAGGCACAAGGAGCAGAAGCTACATGAGCAGCTCAGTCGCCATGGCAACCCGGAGACAACAATGAGCAATGGCAGAATCGATGTGTTAAAGTGATGATCAATGACGAGCACACGTCCCCATGCAGCCAACAGCAGAGCTGTCATATTATCTGTCAGCAGTTACCCTCCCTCAGGGCCGCGCGTGTGTGTGTGTTATTGATAACTGCACTGCTGGATTGATTGTACGTTGATGCTGATATTTGGGCTTCAGGCTTGTTTGAAGAGCATTAACATGTCTGTTCCTGTTTCAACACACGTGTGGACTGTGTGGAGCACACATGTATGAACTAGCAAATCAATCTGAAGTTCATGATGAAATCCCTGCACAACTTTGGTCATTCACTCATATCCCTGATGGCTGTGAGTAAATACACTATAGAGATGTGGTTTACCTTCTCTCTCTCTGATCATTTTCATTTGAGCACAGGAGCGACTCTAGGATTTCAACATGAGGAGAGGAGAGTCTAGTGTGTGAATCATACGCTGATTTTCAGATGGATTGACTGTGGCTAATGCACCTATTTGACAGCAGATGAAAAAATGCACTCTGAACAATTTCTAATCAAAATGTTGTTATTACTGAAACATTTATTTTCAACTCTATATGTAGTTTGTATATGTAAAATTGAATAAAGCAAGGATGTAGCAATATTAAAATTCTGCCAAAGAAAAAAAAACCTTTTGATATGCTGAACAACTAAGGACCAATATTTTTGTTTTTACTATTTTGTATATATAAATAAAAAACAACCAACCAAACAAATAAATAAAATCAATCAATAAATAAATAAAATATAAAATTTAATTATACAAAATATAACAAAATAAAATGAAA
>NW_015649226.1:120167-130738 GCF_001515625.1 Sinocyclocheilus rhinocerous | reverse complement strand
ATATATATATATATATATATATATATATATATAAATTCCTCTAAAGCAGTTCAAGCATTTGTGGGGTTTCTCTGGTCGAGCACCTTTCCTAAATATGAACAGTTGTAGGAACAGGAATATTTCATCTTAAGCCTTCAATTTTGTATTTTCACTGAAATGGACGGAAATGAAATGTGAGATGGGGATGGAGCACATCTGAACCACTGCAGCTCTATTTCCGGGTCTGCCACTCACTATATGCAAGGAAAATACTTGAAAGTTTTTAACAACTAGTAAGAGGAGGATTCACTGCACGGCTCTGAAGTAAGAACGCCATGTCGAGAACAATTGTATATGTGTTTTTGTTGAATTTTTACAACTTCATGCTTCTGCATTACCCACTCACGCAATATCACAGCGTGTTACTGCAGGCCATGCTTTCATATATCATTAAAGGTGACGAAAATACCCAGTAAAGCAGGTCCTGCATGCTGCGCTCTCTCTTTCTCTCCCTGTGTGTGCAGAGACCCTGCAAACACTGGAGTATGAAGTCACTCGCTCTGCAGTCGCCTAGCAACTGTCGTCAGGGGCAACCCCTGCCTGGCTTTCCAGACGGCAAGCAGTGATGGCTGCATCTGCGTTTCTTCTTCGCTTCTCTCTCTGGTTTTTTGTGTTAGTGGGGGTGGGAGACAGCAGGAAACAAGCGGGAAGCAGGACAGCGCGGTCTGTCCGTCATCTCTGATCTCCGTCTCTCTCCCGCCTCCAGTGCCAGGGCAAACACACACACACACACACACACACACAAATACACACACGCACAAACAAAAGAAGGACAGCCAGTGTCTGCTCTGTGTGACGTCCATTCATTCGGCTAATGGCAAAACATTATTTTTCAGGCTGTCCTTCCCCTTTCAAAGGCTCACAATCCATCTCTGCTCCATCCACGGTTAACGTCATCACTAAATTCACAACATTAGCAGATGCAGTCAGTTTTTACGCATATTGTACGCACAAGAAGTGGTTCTTAACTGGTGGGTCGCGACCCAAAAAAAGGAATTGGTTTGCAAAAAAAAAAAAATCTGAATGCAAATGAGAAAATTCAAGTATATAATTGTGCATAATTAGGATGGTCAAATTTTATCTTTGACTTTAAAGATAAGTCCATATTTTTGCACAAATTAATCTAGATGAATGTTTGATAGATTTTTATCAAATATCATTATTTATTAATTAATAAACAAAATGAATGAACATTATTATTAAAGAATTATTTTAAAAATGTGATTTTCCTGTTTTTTTGTCATGTCAATAATGTAGCATATAATTTGGGCTTTTTGCACCTTATGATCATATTAATACATTTTAATGTATCATTTTTTTTCAATTAAAAGGCTTCATGTTGAAACAAACTCCATATTTTTGCTCAAAATAATCTAGATGACAGATTTTTATCAAACATTATTATTTATTAATTAATAAACAATATGAATTAACATTATTATTAAAGAATTATTATTTTTAAAAATGTGACTTTTCCTATTTTTGTCATGCCAGTAATGTAGCATGTCATTTGGGCTTTTTGCAACTTACAATCATATTAATACAAATTAATGTTTCATTTTAAGTATTTTTTTTTATAATTAAAAGGCTGCATGTCAATCAAACCTTCATATTGTGCACAGATTAATCTAGATGTATGTTTTATAGATTCATTAACAAAAGTGTCAATTTTCCTATTCACTCTTTTTGTCATGTCTGTAATGTAGCATATAATTTGGGCTTTTTGCACCTTATAGCCATATATAATTTTACGTTTTTTTAACAATTAAAAGGGTTTATGTCCAAACAAACTCCATATTTTTGCCCAAATTTTTCTAGATGTATGTTTGATAGAATATGCATTTACAAAATGGTTAATTTTCCTATTCACTCTTTTTGTCATGTCAATAATGTAGCATATAACTTGGGCTTTTTGCACTTTATGATCATATTAATAGATTTTAATGTATCATTTTAAGGACACCTGTTTACAGTACTTCAGGTCAATACAGTACAGCTTCAGTACTGTGCCCAATGTAAAATCTGGGTCCTGAAAGAAAGCCACTGTGTTAAAACACCAGAACAAACCTCAAACCTCAAAGTGTGTGACTCATGGGGTGCAAGACACCTGATTTCCATCCCCTGCAGTACTGAAACACAGAGAGACTTTGCTTGAAGGTACAAGTGAGAAGACAGAGCTTCCACATGCCATGTTGTGTCGTTAAGTACCAGAGGATTCAATTAATAGAAATCATTCCCTCCCATAACGGAGAGATTACTGTTATCCCCACAGAGTGAGTATTGCAATACATTTAAGGAGATAAAAGAGGACATAATGAAATATCACTCCCCTGATAGTCTGGCATTACTTTCTATATTAGCAGAGGATTTTTATCCCTGGTCATCTACAGACTCAAAGTGCACTGCTATTTTAAGATTATGGTAATATTTAAAAAGCATGGCCCGGGTTCAGTACAAAGCTAGAGATGCTGCTGATTAACACAGACAATGGTTTTACTTTAATTGAGGCAAGAAATAGAATGCAGAACTTGAATATGAGGACACAGAATTAAAATGAATTTTAAATTTAAATGATGAAACGACAGACAGACAGACAAACAGACAGACAGATAGATAGATGCAACGAATGACAGAATAAACAAACGAATGAACGAACGACAGATACAATGATAGATAGATAGATAGATAGATAGATAGATGCAACGAATGAGAGAATAAACAAACGAATGAACGAATGACAGATACAACAATAGATAGATAGATAGATAGATAGATGCAACGGATGACAGAATAAACAAACGAATGAACGAACGACAGATACAACGATAGATAGATAGATAGATAGATAGATAGATATGTAAGACAGTAAAGCAGTAGAAATTGGCCTGTGCTGTGAATGAAAAGTCACATACAAAATCCCTGCTATGAAATATGTGTCTGGGCCGGAGCTCAAAAGCCAGACCAAACTCATCATTTTTATGGAGCCATTTCTTGTCCTTTGGAAAAGAGATCTGTTGCCATAATTTGAAGCAGTAACACTTTCCTTCACATCTGCAGTGCCATCGTAACTCAGTCCAGCATTACAATGTCATTTAGCACTCCACGGGCCACACAAGCATCTCAGGCCGGGAGATGGTATTACACACCACTGACATGTCATTTATACACAAACAGGCTCTTAGACAACTCCCTAGAGACTGTACACATATGTGTGTGTGTAGGCATGCGTGATGTATTGTTTCTGACAGAGGGGGATTTCTCTAGAGAAATGCAGCAGTCAGTGTCACACACTAAATACTGAGAATAAGAGCAGAATACAGATGTTTTATTCAGGTGTCTGTGAATAGATATAAATATTGTAAAAAAGTGACTAAGTCCCCATATATTACTGTCACGAATCCGGTCCATGAACTTCCGTCTGCTCGCCACCAGAGGTCACCCTTCCACTACTATTGACTCTTGCACCACACCACTGTTGCACTTCACCCGGACTACAGTTCCCATCATCCATTGCACTGATTACACACACACAGTTGATTGCACACAGCTGTAATCAATCACACATTTCCTACATAACACTCACTCTTATCCCTTCCCACTGCCGAGTATTGTATAGCATATATCACTCACCTAGCGATAGCTACTCTACGGAGCCCGTTAGTTTTCATAGCCTTACCTTAGTCTTGCCTTGTCTGTTTTCTCGTATCCTGATCTTTGCCTGTGTACCTCGGATTCCCCCTCTCGTCTTGCCCTATTCAGATACTGTTTGCCCCTGCCTGGACCTTTGCATTGTACTTGGATTTACCCCTCTAGTCTCGCCCTGTTAATTCTGTTCGCCGATCGTAGACCCACGCTAGCCCTAGGTATATTCTTGTGTCTTGCCCTCTATATACCCGTTGCCATTATCTGACCCTTGCCTGTCTCTAACCATGTCTATGAATAAAGCCTTGCATTTGGATCCGCACGTCTCATGTCTCGTCAGCCCCGTAACAATTACAATATATATGCAAATAAATTGAAAACTGGGCACACGTAAAGTATGTGAACTTCTTGGAACCACAGATAAAATATCTTTCATATCTCAGTTGTTTCTAATAGCAACAAAATTCAATAGAAATCAAGTGAACACTTGTGCAAAGTTTCCTGCTGCTCAGACTACTTCCCTAAAAATTACTTTTTCTAATAATGTGTCTCAAATGAAATCTCACCGTTTCGAATGTCACAAACTGGGTGCAGACTGGTCAAAATTTGCTATCAAAAGTCAGATATCTCAATATGTCTTATGACATTTCTCATTAAATCTGCCAGAGACTAAATTCATTTTTTAGCTAGAGTTATTATTAACTAAAACTAAAGCAATTAAAAATATTAATAAAGCTGAAATAAAACAAAATAATAAAAAACCCATTCAATGAAAAATTTTTAATGGCAACTAAAATAAGTTGCTAAAATTACTAAAGGTTAATTGAAAAATAAAGTTCAATATAAATTTAAAAAATCAAAAACTAATAAAAATGACAAAAACAAATGACTAAAATTTAAATAAAAATGAAAACTGAAAATATAAAAATAAATAATACATATTATTAAATAATACTAAAATAATACTGTTCAAAGTTATGTATTCTTAATCTGTCTCATTTAAGTTCTGAGACAAAGTTGATGCCTAACAGAAACTCAACTGCATGTGGCCTCATGAGAAATAAAAAAGTAACCTCTGAGCATTAAACATTCTTCTAAGCAGTTATGCCAATAGACTGGCAAATTAATTATTCATCAGTTCAGTACATCTTAAATACATTATGCAGCTCTGTATCATTTCACATTGCATAGTGATTTAGAACAACACTACTTATAACCAAAATAATAATTTTTAGGACTGTCTTAAGATGGCTGTATGCTGTAAAAAATAACCCAGTGTTGAATGAAAAATGGGCTTTGTTCACATGTTTTTTGCACCTCTCCCCAGGGTGCGTTTAGAGATTAAGTGACCTTAAAACACGAGCAAAAAAACTATTCGTTTGGCCCTATTGACCTTTCACCTTTAAGCTTGGGCAGAGGGATTTGGAATGATTTAAATCAAGCAGACAGATGGAAACACACACTCCCAAAACAAAACCACACACAAAGAGAAACTCTAACGGTTTATGTGCTATGAGCTGCAGCTTAATGATCTGTGATGGCCACATATATTCATTTTAGAGTTTGTACAATGTAGAGTGTTACAACAACACACACTTACACGCTAAAGTCACGACATTGCAAGCATGCATCATTAAGGAAATCGAGAAAGGCTGTGCATGAAGGCAGTTGGAAATGTGACATGACGCAAAAACAGATTAGCATCACTTCTCTGTTTATCATAAACATATCTCATCCAACACTCATATGTGCAGAGGTTTACACACAAACTCCCACAGATAACCAACAATAAGTTATCAAACAAGCATCTGGTCACACAATTGGTACAATCATCAAGGGACACACACACACGCCTCGCAATCCTGAGGTCGATTTCTCCTTTTAGCTGAGCAGGAAAAGACATGCAGCATGGAGGGAATGGAAGGCAACAGAGATGGTAACATCTGTCAGGATTGGGGAGCCATCTAGTGGGACTTGGTTAATTAATTTGGCTCATTCTGAGGGTTTTTCTGGGCTTGGTTGATTTGCATCAGTAATTGGTTCTCTACTGTTTTCTCTAAATTATATAGTCCTGGTTCTGGATTGAAATAACTGGATTCATTCGGCTAATGACCACTAACCATATTCAGCTGCATTTCAATCTGCAAATGTCTACTGCACAACAGAAGTGCTACAAGAAAAGCATGTAGGCACTTTTATCAGCAATGAGAATTACTGCATATTTAAACACACATAATGTATAATTATATTATATATAAATATATTAACTAATTATTAATGTATATTAAAATGATTAAATTAGTATATTAAATATATAGTTGTATATATATATAATTATATTATAGATATATTAACTAATTATTATTATATATAAAAAATATTATATAATAGTATAGACAGTATGTTAAATTAGTATATTAAATGTATATTAGTATATTAAATATAAAAAAATTCAAACTGCAAAAAGTAATTATTCAACAGTTTTCCAGTGTAAATGTTAAATCAACATACATTTAACTGGAGAAGCAAAATTACAAAGATAAGAAGTCTTGTTTTATAAGAAAATGATTAAAATTACGAGTGTTTATGCTTAAAACAAGAACAAATATCTGCCAATGGAATCAGAAAAATCTACTTATTGGGCAAATCTGTTAAGCATAAACTCATCTTAATTTAAGGATGTTTATATATTTGAATTGGAAAAAAAAAACCTGAGGAAGACATTAATTTTTAGCAGAGCATGCAACATTAGTGCCACTACTTTATGAATTTAATACTTTCTGCTCTGATTTTAGACCTTGTTAAGGCCTTAATTTGTGAATTACGGTTTATTAAGACCTGCAGAAACCCTGGTATATCAACAAAGCACATTTTGCACAACATACTATGATTTCAGATGCATCCTAATAATCCAAATACGCTCTATTCGTTCTATACCCAGGTATTATGGATAACGAGCTCACAGGATGCATGTCTTATCCATTAGCTCCCTCTAGTGGAGAAATTCATCCCATCATGCTTTTACAAAGCATTTGTAATGGTACTCTCATAAACTGATAGCTCAGTCTACAGACAGTCTTGCTGAGCTTAAAGACTACCTCTAAGGACAGGATATTTTCACTGTTGAGGGGAATTATTTGCCATATTGTCTTGTTTTTCAGATTCGATTACCGTTGAGATTATATCACTACAACATGCCATAAATCTGTGGAGACAAAGGTGAAGCCCTATTGTCTTCTCTACCTTTTTACAGAAGAAAGAAAGTTTGGAATAACAGGGGGGTAAACTATCACTTTAAAGCTCTCAAGTTGCTCTCTGGATCATTCTCAAATCATGCTGGATAATATTGATCAGAGTTTAGTTTTACGCCAGCTGTCATTTTCAAGCAAAAGGGAAGATACTAAATACTAACACATTTTTAAAATGCATATAATTTTTTCAGGTCACCAAACTGTTAACACAGGCCATCAGAACATAATCTGAAAACATGAGCCATGGTACTGCCATCAAATTTTATATTCTGTACATTCTCTTCCATCTGTCAGAAAATCTGTATTCTTTCCAGTGTTCTGACTGTCAGAAACAGGACTGTCAATCAGATTTTCAGTGTGAATCATAGACAGACCTGCTGTTGAAACTATGTGTGTATATTTTGCATTCACTTCCAATGCTGCTTCATTAGGATGGTGTCAGATGCAGCTCATTTTGACTGTCATAAAACCCCCAATAATACATGTGCATCCCTAAATACCTCCCACTCCATGCAAACCCTCCAGAGTGACATGACAATTCATCCCACCCATATCCCGACATTTCAAATTCCATCAGATTACACCAAACGCAATATTTATTTACACACTGAGACATAAACAAGTGGAAGTGTCAGGCATCAAATGCGTTGTGCGTAACTAATGCATTCTTTGTAATCATCTCTTCTGCACTGTGTTATGCACAGATACAGAAAAGCAGATAAAGAATGAACCATCTAATCTATGACATGCAGGAGGATAATTCAATTTGTAGCATTTAATTTGAGGTATTAGGATGTGTTCTCTATATAGACACCCAATTTAAACGTAACATGATTTGGTCGGCTTTCCCTCGGTACCGCAGCGTGGGTTTCAGTCACTGACATCTGTTGGGTCTGTGAGGCAGATGGTTACATGCACACACACACAGAGGCATGGGACGCTCTCCACTAATGCAACTTCCCTGCTGCTGGAGCAGAACCCACTGAAACGACCCTCCACACCTGACAACAGCATAGCTATACTGTAAGAGTGCATACTTTAACAAACTTTAACAAAACAAACGGCAAATTATTGCATTCAGACATGGTTTACCTGTCTATGTGGGTGGTTCTTGACCATAATAAGCTGCAATGTGACCGGTAGGGTTATAATAATAATAATAATAATAATAATTGATTTCATTATAAATTAAAATTTTAGTATTATAATTTAGGAAAAGTGTGCATTTACACTGCTAAAATGTAACATCTTTTATATTGCATCTATAGCAATCTGACAGTACCATTAATGTACAATAGTAAATTAAATAATTTATGCAAATGAATTTTCATAATTTATACTTAATGAAAGATTAAAGTAAAATAAAAAAATATTAAAATAAAATGGGTCAAATAAAAGTGACTGTTTATGTTTATATATATTCTTTAAAGAATTCTCTTCTGCTCTCCAAGCCTGCGTTTATTTGATCCAAAATACAGCAAAATAAGTAATATTGTGAAATATTTTTACTATTTAAAATAACTGCTTTCTATTTGAATATATTTTAAATTGTAATTTATTCCTGTGATCAAAGCTGAATTTTCAGCATCATTACTCCAGTCTTCAGTGTCACACGATCCTTCAGAAATCATTCTAATATGCTGTTCAAGAAACATTTATTATTATTATTATCATCATCAATATTTAAAACAGTTAAAGTACTTTTTTTTTCAGGATTCTTTGATGAATAGAAAGATCCAAAGATCAGCATTTATCTGAAATAAAAAGCTTTTGTAACATTATACACTATAACATTCAAAAGCTTGGAGTCAGTAATTTTTTGGGGGGGATAAATTATAGAAATTAATACTTTTATTTAGCAAGGATGCTTTAAATTGATCAAAAGTGATGATAAAGACATTTATAATGTTACAAAAGATTTCTATTTCAGATAAATGCTGTTCTTCTGAACTTTCTATTCATCAAAGAAACCGGCTCATGTGACTGGAGCAATAATGCTAAAATTTCAGCTTTGAAATCACAGGAATAAATTACATTTTAAAATATATTCAAATAGAAAACAGTTATTTTAAACAGTAAAAATATTTCACAATTTTACTGGTTTTGCTGTATTTTGGATCAAATAAATGCAGGCTTTGTGAGCCTGTGATTTTAAAACATTAAAAATCTTACCCTTTCAGCAATAGAATAAACTACACTAGCATACAATTAGAAAATCCTTTTGTGTATCGTATACATTGACATAGCAAATCAGATTCTTATTTTAATCATTTTAAACTGATCCTAATGGAGGGATTTTCCTGTCATTTTGAATTATGTTGCTTTTTGTAGATTTTTTCCCGCAAAAAAAAAACAAGCAAATTATACGACTACATTTAACATGTTTGATTGTTATGTGAAAGCTTGTGGTCCGAATCGATTACTCTTCATGTCAGAGGGCTCAGGCAAAACATGTCGGATATATTTTAGAATGTACGAGTTTCAAAAGTCTGTCTCTGAAAATATCCAACTCACTCGCCCACCTCGAATCCCCCTGGGTTTGTTTCTGTGTGTGTTTTCATGTGTAGGCAGCCTAGTGGGTGTCTGAAAAAGATCGAGGCTGTTTACTGATTAAAATGAATTTTCCTTTCTGTTTCTTTCCTTTCACATTCACACACTTGCTATTTCCATTTTACAGAGCCCACTTTACTACCACGCACTGTCGCACACATACACATTGCATTTCGCTCCATTGTCTGTGCATCTTTCTGTCAGGGTTGATTATGGGTTGTCAGCGTCTGAAAGGAGACCAGACGAACATAGAAAAAAATCCCAAAAGACCTTCAGTGCCACATTGTATGTGTGTGTGTGTGTGTATCGCATGTCTTTGTGAAGATCATTTCTCATTATACAGGTTTTAATTGGCCCCTCATGATCAGACCATCTCCGTGTGCCAGGCTAAAGTGATAACCTTGAGCCCCGCCATTAGTCAAGCACGAAACAGCCCACAAAGAAATGACACACTCTCACAAATACACAATGAGACACAGAAATACCGTGACGATATTAATATGTATAGGATTAGCCATAGAAACACGCACACAAACACCAGAAGTACTCCATTAATTCATGAGGCTCGAGTCATTCAGTGTACGTCAAAAAACGTCAAAGATACTCCCACGGGATTTAACTAACCGGCTACAGTCAGACTGTTTCCTTTCCACATGTCATCTACAGGGAGCCCTAACTGCAGACCTCTAACACTGGCAGAAACAGCCATTATTACTAATAACTAGTATCCTAATCACATCCTCTTTCTACTGATGGATCCTCTTAAAGGGATAGTTCACCCAAAAATGACAATTCTGTCACAATTTATTCATCATGTCATTTAAAATCTGTATGTTTTATATGTTTGCGTTCAAATAGCCTACATATCAGATGGAAAAGGCAAAATATAAAATTAGAAAGAAAAGTTTCAAATTTGAACTTGGGAATCTCTTTAAAAACAAAACAAACAAAAAAAAGCTATATTATTGACTAATGATGAGGGTTTCTCGTTATTTTCCTATTATAGGTGTATGAAAAATTGTCTAAATATAATTTAATAAGTGAAAACATTAAATAATATATATATATATATATATATATATATATACA
>NW_015649226.1:111643-117846 GCF_001515625.1 Sinocyclocheilus rhinocerous | reverse complement strand
CCATCAGTTGGGACTGAACCAACTAATATTAATTTCCACTGACAAGGGGCAGGATTGCTTTCTAATTACTGATAGATTTCAGCTGGTGTCTTGGCTTTCCATACCTTTTTGCACCTCCCTTTCTTCATGTGTTCAATACTTTTTTCCCTGTGTCATTCTACTTTATTACACAGAACTTAATTTCTGAACTTATTTGTATAAATTTATTGGATTGTTACCGACATCTGGTGAAAATTTAAATATAGTTAAATATAATATTATATATACAGATATACTCATCTGTCATGCTGTTTTGTTAAAAATATTGTAAAACTATCATAAAGTTTTAGCATATGAAATATATATATGTGTGTGTGTGTGTGTGTGTGTGTGTGTATGAGTGTATATATGGTGATTTTACCATGTTAAGGAACAATGCCAAACGGACGATAATCCATGGTAAAATCTGACATTTCAGTGTTTTCTCGCTTTTATAAAACCGTGGCAACATCAACATATTAAAAAACAATTACAATATATTACATATTTCATATATTAAACTACAACCACAATTGACACTTTTTCCATCAAGTAACATAGTTCTTTAGCCTAGATGACACTGTAGATTTATAGACTTAATACTTCAGTTGTGCAGTGTGTGTGTTTTTGCTTTTTTTTTTTTTTTAAGTCAGGATGTAGAGTCAGAACCATCTATTAAATAAAATATGTTTGCTATTATTTCTTCCTGACTGTGCTGAAATTGTGACTATATACACAGGAAAAGTTCAAGGCTGTCTGATCAGAATGCATTATTCTACTACCACCTCCTCCATAATAATAAACCCTATAAATAAACTCCAGTTCTGTTCGGCTGATCTGGTCCGATCTTTCTCTAGCGCTGTGAGTCATGGACATCAACCTTTCACTTCATTTCTATCTCAGATGCATTTTTTCCCTCTCTTGCTCTGTTACACACCCTGGGACATTTTCTCAGCATAAGCAAAGGAGACAACAAAACAAATATTATAAATAAAATTCAAGATAAAACTGTTTTAGTTGTATTAAGTAATTAACAACTCACCCACTTGGATGTGACCACTTCCAATGGCATTTTAATGAAAATGAACTTGAAATTACTTAAAACGCTTGATTAAAATGGTAATATGACATTTTTTACTGTATTATTAGTTATATTTGAAGCCTTGTTTGGTGGGCTTCTGAAATGAAGCAAATGCTCCTCTCTGTGGATTTTCATCAAATGCAAATTTATATTCCAGTTCCATTTGATGTTACACCATTTCTGGGCCAAAGGCCTTTGGAACACCATTTAATTTACTCTATCAGCAAGCCACCAATAACATATTTTTATGTTTATATTATCATATTATTACCTAAAAGCCACTTTCATCAGATTTAAACATTTTTAAACATTTGTTTAAACACTAAATGTTTAAAAATGTTTAAATCTGATGAAAGTGGATTTTAGGTAATAGTATGATAATATAAACATAAAAATATGTTATTGGTGGCTTGCTGACAGAGTAAATTAAATGGTGTTCCAAAGGCCTTTGGCCCAGAAATGGTGTAACATCAAATGGAACTGGAATATAAATGTGCATTTGATGAAAATCCACAGAGAGGAGCCTTTGCTTCATTTCAGAAGCCCACCAAACACACACACACACACACACACGCACACGCACACACTTCCATTGATGTTCTTCCTTCTGCTGCTTCTATTCAGAGCTGTTGAATGCTCTACTAACCTGTGCCCCTTTGCACCAAACACTCAGATTTTTCTGTATTTTTGTTTGCTTTCATAACTTAAAGAGTAAAGCACCCAGAAACAGTCCAGAGGTCTTCCTACTGCAGAGCTCTGAACTTTAAATCTAAACTGCTTCTATGCTTAACCATGTGTTAAATACGCATCTGGTTTGAAAGACACACACAATCTGCTACACACAAATATGCATAAACCCATACAGTCTGCTCCTGCACTTCTCCAGGATCAAAAGAAAAGCCCAGTTTGAGGCTCTGATCAGGGAAGATGAGGTGAGGTGCATCCACACCGTAGGACAAAAAAAGTGTTGTGTTGTTGCTTTTTGCACAGTTGGTGTGAACGCTCAAAGAGCTCGCCGGCAGATGGGATTTATAATTATCTGAGGCGCTCAAACGTTCGGGGGTCCAGGATTTTTACAAACACTCATGGATGCAGATACACACTGGCACATGTGAATATACACACAACACACATGTAAAAAATAAGGTGTGATGTACTGAAACCAACTGGCAGAGGAATAGCATGTTCACAACCTAATCCACATTTACACGGCAACAGAATCATCCACATTTTTAGAAAGCACCTGAATGAAACATGAGGAGAGTTGTGCTATTGCTTTTCTAAGTGACTGGATTTAGGATTTTTCACCTGGAGCACAAAAAAAAAAAAAAAATCCCAGAGATTTTTGCATAAAGTTTATGCATTAGGCTGAGGTAGATTTTCTGGAGTTATGCAAGGAATAAAATAGTGCTGAAAACAATTTTCCAAATGTAAAAACATTTCACATTTAATTTTTCTGCATAAAAATGTCAAGGGTTAAACATTTGGGCACTGACAAGAAGTTGACAGCTTTCTTTTAATTAATCCAAGTAACAAACAAAAGGTAGAAGTGTTTAACCCACAGCCGCTTGCATTCCCACAATCCGCCAGAACAGTTTTGAGCACTGGCAGCATTCATGATGTGAGCTATTGCACTCATTCTGTGAATCTTCTGGCAGCATTTAATAACGCTATATATAAATGCTTCAGTATGGCAAATTTAACTCTAAATGAAGGAGGTCATTCAGCTGCTCCAGTGACACAATACAGGTGAGCTCCTTCAACATAATGCGCATAAGAAAGCTGATGGAAATCTATATTTAAGCAAACTAATAAATAAACAAGAAAAAAAAAAATTATACAAAAGAATAAACATTTTAAATAAATACATACACACATAATTATATTCTTTTAGAATAGTTTTCTATATTCATAATAATAATATTAATAATAATCGAAAATTAATTCTGTAAGTACAGATTTCTATAATTTGAATAAAATAAAATTTGTACAAAATTAATAAATAAATAAAAATACAATGTTTTCTGTAAAGTCCTGAATGATTCTTATCGCTTTTTTTTTTTTTTTTTTACATGTCAGGTCATTTTTGTCACAAATTAAATCCTTCATTATTCTAATGAATAATTAATTCTATACATGTATATTTGTAACATTTTATATATAATATACATATTTTACACAATTTATATAATTATATATAATTTTATATAAATAATAATAATAATAACATTTAATGAAAACATAACAGAATTTAATATTTACAATAATTACTAAAAAAAATCCCTGTAGAATAATGTTGGATTCCATTTGATTTCAGTGTACATTTGACAAATAAATTAATGTGTCATATATTCCAAAACAGAACACATCATCCAATTCCAGCAACATACAGTACACACACTATATTCATTCCTCTTTCTTTCTTTGTCACATTAACTCAACATGCACACAAACACAGCAGGACAGGACAAAGCGCCGCATGAGGTGAGAGGTTGAGCTCCGCAGTGCAGGGAGGGAAAACATAACAGAATTTAATATTTACAATAATTACTAAAAAAAATCCCTGTAGAATAATGTTGGATTCCATTTGATTTCAGTGTACATTTGACAAATAAATTAATGTGTCATATATTCCAAAACAGAACACATCATCCAATTCCAGCAACATACAGTACACACACTATATTCATTCCTCTTTCTTTCTTTGTCACATTAACTCAACATCTCCCCTCCTGCACACAAACACAGCAGGACAGGACAAAGCGCCGCATGAGGTGAGAGGTTGAGCTCCGCAGTGCAGGGAGGAAATCTATAAGGTGTATAAATAGAGAGTCACAGGAAACAGCACCCCATTGATCATCTCAATTACGGACAGTGATATTTAATCCACAGTCTCTGCTGCTTCATACACACAGATTAATACTGATCATTGCTCAGAGATCAACGCACACCGGCAGCCACTAGTGATCCTGCTGCAATATCATAACCTGTGTCTTACTGTTTAAGCTGCACATCCTGAATGAATTTGCTTGTGGGATATGAGCTGACGACCCAATAGTGAGACTGGCAGTTTTATTACGGGGCGAATTCATTAATTATATTCACACTTTATACATTTTAATAAGGAGGAAGTTTTATTTGGTTCACAGCAGCATGGAGGTCTCGCAGCAGTCTTGTAGCTGTGTGTGTGTGTGTGTGTGTGTGTGTGAAGAAGGGGGGTATACTTCCCAATACTGGTATAAATCATCCTCTCTCTCTCTCTCTCTCTCTCTCCACTTAGACCTTCTACTACATGATGTCATTCTGCAGAATATCAAGTAATACACACACACCCACAGGACCAGGACTCTCAGACTACACCGTATGTGCAGTTGCTGGCTTAAGGATATATTTCCACTTGATCTGAACCTTAAAAAATTGCTTTCATGTTTGTTGAACTTCCAACATTTTTTTTTGTTTCAAATGTTAAATGTTTTGTCACACAATTCAATTCAAGATGCAATCTTCTCTAAAAATCAGGTGTAATGTGTAATGATTCATATTTCAAGGGATAGTTATTATTTACCCATGACTTATTCTGTTTTCCACAGGAAAAAGGTTATTTTGCAGAATCTCCTGGCTTTTCACTTTTACAATGAAAGTGAACAGCAACAGCAGGTCAAAAACAAAAAAACAAACAAGCAAAAAAAGACCAGCACCATAAAAGGAAAAAAGAAAGCACCATAAAAGTGGTCCATATGACTTGCAGTGTTGTTTTAGTATCTATTATTGTATTTATTAATATTGTTAATTAGATTTATTTTTATATTTTCAGTTTTTATTTTAAATTAATTAAAATTTGAGTTTTCTTTTTATATTTCTATATAGCGTTAGTCAATTTCTATTTCTGTTTTAGTCATTTTAGTACTTCAACTTAAGCTTAAACTAAACTATTTCAGTTAGTTACCAATTAAAAAAAAAAACTTTAGGCCCACATTTTTTACAAGTTTAAATTATTCATCTAATATTTATATTTTATTTCAGCATTTTTATTAACTGACAGCTATTTTTACTTAACAATAACAACACTAATGATTTGTAGATTTTACTCCCAAGACTTTTAAAGCCATAATAGCTTTGACCAATGAAAAGATAATTAACATTTTTTTAGCTAAAAATGTGCATACATTAGTATATATCAACATTTAACGGCATCAACATCAAAACTGCGCGACAGGCCATTTTTCAATGTACACAAATGAGATTTGAGAGCAACAGCAATGCACTTGTTTGCATGACTGTAGATTTAGAGCATGAATCGCATGAATTTGTGTGAATTATACATTTATATATCATTTATATTTAAATTACATTTAATTAACTTGAATAAAACAAGTTACCTAGATATTACCATATAAAGTAAATTTTTTAGGTTAACAGACAAAACATTTTATCATAACATAGAGCAAACCTGCTGCCATCTGACCAACAGGATTGTACATACTACACTCTCCCTCTCCTCTCTTGGTGAAGTACACAGTGATGGATGTCCTGTTGGAGAGGTGTTGTGCTCCACTGACCTCAATATATCAGATATGTGTGAACACACACATATACACACACACACACACTCACATACACACAGGGCTGACATCATCGATAAAGCCAAACAACGGAAGGCCAGTGCCATAATAAGCTCTAACGTGATTAAAAGTGAATGTGGCAGAGACATCTGGTGTGTATGTGCGGCTCTGAACTCGCATGTGTGCATCTCAAACCTAATTTTTCCATTCATGTCCCGTATACAGGCAGTTTAATGAGGTTAGTGCGGATTCAAGGGCTGTTCTGTAAGAGTGAGGGAGAGATGATCCATTCCTCTCCATTAGCTCAGTGTGTGAACAGACTGCCTACTGCTAAAATGAAGACGCAGCGCTCTGTGCTGCTTTAATCAAGGGCAGATTACATTTAATGTACTGTGTGTAATGTACAACAGACCTAAGGTACAGGTGACATCATCAGGCAGATAGTAAGTAAAAGCATTAATGTTAAAGGGGTCATATGATGCTGCTAAAAAGAACACTATTTTGTGTATTTGGTGTAATGAAATGTGTTTATGCGGTTTAAA
>NW_015649226.1:86889-111565 GCF_001515625.1 Sinocyclocheilus rhinocerous | reverse complement strand
GAATACCTCAAGCGTGTGACAGAAATGTTACGCCCTTCACCATACTGTTGATGCCATGTCCGGCTGGAGCGAAGAGACAAAAACATTAAAACCCATTACAAACGAGGCATTTGTTGCATCCAGTGGGGACATAATTACTGATTATAATGACTTATACTGTCTTTTTACGCGTTGCGTTGCATTGCATCGCGCCGCGTAAACATAAAACCCTGTCTGCATTTGTGATCAGAGAAATGACAAACAACAAGTGCTACTCTACACTGCCCAAAACTCGCGTTTGAATCATCAGTGGCAAATCCTTTAAATGAAAACGTACTTACAGACTGTGAGTCAGAACTGCCGGCATTTTAGTCTAACGTTACTCTCCCAGGATCAGTAAACAGTTCTCCATAAAATGCGCAGCACACATCTGGATATTTGGGTTCTGGAACAGTGTTGTAAATACAACTTAACCACTGGATATTTACACGGGTCCTACTTCTTTCCTTATTGCCTTAAGCCTTATTTTGTTCTGCAGACGTTTTCCTCTTTTGTTTTTTATCCGCCATCTCTATCTTTCTGTCGCTCGGCTCGCTAATGTCCGTCCTGTGCACTGAACGCTCCCTCCTCCACATCATGAGTAGACACGCCCCTTACTGCTGATTGGCTACAAGTTTGTTTTGCTAGTCGGCCCGAATCAGTTTTCTAAAGCATTTTTGAAAAATCGCTTACCCCACCTTTAAAGTCAACATGAAACACTGTTCACAACTCGGTTGCAAAATCAAATGTATTTCTGAGTAAAACAGGATATTCAATGAGAAAAAAAAGCAGTCAGGGACTTGATTTAAGCTAACAGCAATAGACTGGATTATGAAAAGTGGGCATTACATTTCAAAAAGGGAGATGGATGGTTGGAAGGGAGAGGTTGTAAAATTAGAGGGACTGATGACGTCAGTCAAAAAGCAAATTCATTTTAGGAAGAGGTTAAGAAACTTATTACATTTTGATAAAATATTTCAGTGACAAATATTTTTGTCTAGGTAATTTTAAGCAATGGTGATTTGTTCACAAGAAGATGAGAATCACACATTAAAAAGTAAAAAGTGTATTTTGATTAAGGCTCCACAATACTGGGGGAAAAAAAACCTGGAATTTTGTTTCTCAGCAATACTTTATATACTGCCACATGACAAAATACAGGAATTTTCAGCAGATGACTTGAATAGCTCTATTGGGAAAGAATTCATATTTCCAGAATGATTGTGGTGATTAAAAATAAATAAATAAATAATACTTATTTTAAGAATAAATAATATTTTAGGAATTAATGATTTTGGAAACCTTGAAAAAATATCTGTTCACACTTGCAAGAACCTCTTCTAATATGAATAAATTATTTTCCTCTTGTGTCTTCATAGGCCACATTCCCACTGTTTTTGACCCATTTTAAATAACTATACAATTATTTTATTGTGATTATTATTCAATAAAAACATTTAAAAAAATTTTTATATTAATATTAATAATATATTTTAAAAGCTTCGTTTTAATAAAAATGTTAAAATATTATTTGATAAAAATAATTTTATAGTACTGTTAAATTACAATACTAATATTTATATAGTTTCATGTTCAAGTTTCAATACTTTTTCATTTTAAAATATGAAACCATCCAGCTTTTATTTTGTCAGATTGTTGGCTAATAAATATATGTGCAGCCTGTTTCAGAGTGAAATGCGGCACTGTGTTCAGTTACACGTGTGCAGATCATGATATGGTGTTTTAGCGTCTCAGAGTGACTTTATTCACAGTTAATGAACCAAGTGACTCTGGGACACTGAAGGATTTCTTTTGCGACAAAATATTTAGCGCTTAAAATTTTTTTACCGATATAGCTGATGGAAATGCCATTTATCTATAAAATTTCTCATGTGTCGACAATCTTTTTTTGTTTAACTTTACCGCATAAATTCTATATCGATACTTCAAATGTCGCAAAAATTTGTTTGGAAACACTTTTTGTCGAGAAAAGGGGCTTTAACGCAAATAAATGTGTTGTCACATGACAGAATTAGCCTATAGGCAGCGTCCCTGTTCGTGTTGCTCACGTTAAAGCACCGTTTCCCTGTAGTTCAAAAGCGCATTAAATCATATTCATATTATTAAATTGACGAGTTACCGCTTAAACATACATATCTTAATTTGATGTTCCTTTAGTACGTTGCAAGTTAAAATGTATTCATTTTGTTCTGAAGATCTTGTTTTACGTGGATATTGGAACGATGAGTACAGCATTTTAAATTAGGCCTAATTCGCTTTGGCTTGTTAGTAGCTTCTTACATTTTTATTCTTGTTTTGTTCTGTTCTACCGTTAAATTTAAAGGATTTGTTCTGAAATGAGAGGAAATAAAATAGCATGTTTTTTTCAATATGTTTGGCTGACTGTATTTTATTATGACAATGAACAGGCTGCGTTGTCGAGTTAATAATGCTTAACTGCGCGCGGGAGGCGCCGGCACGATCACTTGATTTTTTTTTTCCCTTATAAAAGTGGAAACAACTTACAATAGCCTACTCCTTCATTTGTGGTCATATAAGAGTAAGACATTATTCAAAACTATTCTAAATATTTCTTTTATTTGTGTACATTCACAATAAAAACAAAACATTGTGCTTTTGTAAAATAAAGGAAACAAACAGGATGCCACTTTCTCAAGAGCGCATCAGAAAAATGAAACTAAATTCTGCATATATGCTGCTAATTGTTGCAGTTTTTTTTCTTTCGGTGTGTTAATTTATTAATTATTTAGAAAAATATATTTCGCATATAGGCCTATTTATTTCTTTTATATATAGCTTTATAATGTTTTTCTCCATTCTCAGAAGCGCTGCAGGTGCGTGACTTGACCATGTGAATCCTCGCGTTCTGTTGTTTATGCTGCTTTTTGCGTGCATAAAATGAATCCCTGGAAAACTAATTTAGGTATTTTAATGGGTCACAACCACATATCAATTCAAATTTCATTTAATTGTAATTTAACAATCTTGTCAGTTAACGGTTAATAATGGCTTAACGACTGTCGGTTGTCAGTTGGGCTATAGGAGAAATAAAATAACTGAAATTAACATTCCTATTTCCTAATAAAAGTTCATCAGAAAAATAATACTAATACAACTGCTCCTGTTTATGATTATTGCTTGATGATCAAGTATCTAAAGTCTGTTATAAGTCTATAACAAAGTAAAAAAAAAAAAAAACTCATGACACTTAAAATAATTTAATAAAATTAATTTTATGTAGGCCTATATAATTTAATAATAGGCTATATAATTAAGTTTTGTTTCAAATGGATAAAGAACAGGCTACTAGCCAATTTACGCAATATGTGAAATTATGTATGGAAACAGCTCAAGGGCAATTTTTTTTTTTTGCGATACACCAAAACTTATGCGACAATCTTTTTTTTTTTAGGGATGACGTCATCACGCACACCATTTTATCGGTAAAAGGCCAGTTGGATGGAAACAGGCTGTAGACAGCAAAAAAATTTTTTACGCATATTCTATTTGTCGATAACAAAACAGCGCAAAACCTGGATGGAAACTTGCACACCTGTAAATGAACACAGTACCACATTTAACGATGAAACCTGCAGCGCATATATTTAATTAAATCACATTACACAATCACATTAAGCCATATTGCGATATTGATTTTATTTCAATATATCGTGCAGCCCTAATTTTGTTTTCATGTTGACTTTGTAATGATTTTCTCCCTAATTAAATGGGGTATGAATGTATACATTTAGAAAAATGACATGAACATCTGCCTCTCTTTTACAAAAACAGAAACACTTTTGCAAGACTTTAGTAAGACCTTGAAGTTTGTTCCACTCTTGCTCTAAATGTGATTATTTCATAGAAATAACTCCAAACAAATCACAATATGCAGTTTTGTCCAAGCATATTTCATTTACTTGCTACTAAGTGTCTCAGTTAGTGACTAGATCTTCCTCAAAGTGCCAGTTCTTGCAATTCTTACCTTAAAAACAACTTTGTTTCCAGGTAGACCGATACAAAACCTTTGGATAGTCAACCAGTCAGAATCAGAGCTGGTGAGTTCATCCAGCTCTGGGCATTGTTGTGTTCTGTGAACGGGCTGTAGGCGGTCTGTGGGTGTGCTATCTGAGACTAGCTTTACACCTTCAGAAAATAATAAAGTCAGAACGTCTCCAAAGCAAGGGCGTCCTTTACACTTGCAGAAACTCTTTGAGGAAGTGCAATGTTATAGAGCAGCTGACACACTTTCCCCAGATCTGTGGTTCTTTTATAAGTGAACCTCTTGTAGAAATGTTTCAGTGAAGGATGGCGTCTCTCCAGTGCCGCATTAAAGTCGACAAGACAGAAAAGAGGTTATAAAATGATAAACACAGGAGATAAAAAAATAAATGCTCACTCATCCTAACAGCTCCCCAGGGACTATATAATTGCTTCTCTCAGAAGAGTCTCAACAGACAGCACTCAATCCCTCGGTGTCCAAACACCTGAGCAGGTAGAGCATCTGTGTTCACTACTACCCCTTACAAAAATTTACTATGGACACTATAGTTTCTACCAAAACAATTACCACTACGATAGAAAAAGAATATTAATAACATGACATTACGGTTATCATTTATAAAAATGATTTCTTTAAAAATGTTATTCATTTATTTTAGTAGTAAATAACTGTAAAAAAAAAAAAGTGCATCATGGTTTTCAAAATATTATTGAGCAGCACAACCGTTGTCAACATTGGCAATAATAACAAATGTTTATTAAGTAGCAAATCAGCATATTATAATGATTTCTGAAGGATCATGTGACACTCAAGACTAGAGTACTGATGCTGAAATGTCAGCTTTGCATCACAGGAATAAATTACATTTTAAAATATATAATACAATTGTCAATATTACTTTTTTTAAGGACAGAAGGCTAGAGAAAGGCTAGAGGAAACGAAAGAATGAGAATGAAAAAAAAAAGGATTTTTTTTATTTTTTATTCTGAGAGGTTCCCCACTACGTTTGACTATAATCTCCTTAGCCTTTGTGTATTGTTCTGCAGCGACTGTCAGAGCCAATACGATAACCCCAATATGCAATGGCGCTAAGAATTACCATGTTCACCATGAAACGTTTGCAACATTACTACTGTAATATGCAAGATTCAGTTTAAACTTTAAAATAATTCATAAACAAAATAACACTAGTTAAAATAACTTTTCGCGAAGACATTTCATAGCTATAGACAAAATTAAAGGAACAGTTCACTCAAAAATGAAAATTTTCTGAAACTAACAATAAACAAAATCATCAAGGTGTTTTAACTTTAAACCATTACTTCTGGCCAAAATACAAGTCCATAATCCATAATAAAGCTTCCTCCAGTGAAAAAGTCCATCCCATGTTGTCCTCTCACATCAAAATATTTCACAGCAACATATTTTTTTAGGACTAGGGCTGTGCAGATAATTGAATGTGATTATCATGCGCATCTTGTCAGTAAAGCCGGTTCTGTGATTAGTAGTAAATCTCCAGCACGTGCTTTCAGATGGAGCGGCATTTACTACACAGAGCCATAGTTCACTGACAAGCTACGCAATATCGCATTCAAAATCGCAGGCAATTCATTGCCGATTATGAACGCGATTTTGCGTAGCTTGTCAGAGATCTACGAATCTGTGTAGTAAATGCCGCTCCATCTGAAAGCATGTGCTGGAGATTTACTACTATTCACAGAACCGGCTTTACTGACAAGATACGCATGAAAATCGCATTTGATTATTTGCACAGCCCTATTTAGCAAGAGATGTAATGCTAAATTTCTGTTCTGAGGAAGAAACAAGCTCATCTACAATTTGGATGTCCTGAGGGTGAGTACATTTTCAGCAAATTTTCATTTTTGGGTGAACTTTCCTTTTAAGTGTTTTGAGACATTAATATTTTAACTATTTTACCAGCTCTCCAATTACCCTAAATGCCCCTTATCATTTATACCAATTTGCTACTATTTTTAACAATTCAATCATATTTACACTCTGCTATGCTTTTATCAAAAGTGACTCAAAGCACAAGCTACATATTTTATTGGTTCAACCATGCATCAGACTCAAACCCATGACCTTGGAGTTGCTAAAACCGTGCACTACTGTTTAAGCTACAGGAGCACTAGACAAACAGAAATACCAGCCAATACCAGAATGCATTTAAAAGCCACTATATGCAGTCGTAATGAGATTCTGATGGTCACAGAGCTGTACTGCACATCCCAGAGGATCTCAGACAGATAAGGCTATTGATCTAGACGCAAATAGTACGGAGCAAGAGATGCGGGTTGATGATGGAGCACAGTGCACGCAGATGCCACTTCTGTGCACATGCAGTTCCCATAAGGACCAGAATTTCCCAGAATACAAGCTTGCATTGTTGAGCTAATACACTGCGCTGGTAATAACATGATATGACAGCAGGATACTGAAACTAATAAAGTATTCATCATAAAAAGAGATACGTGTGATGAGGGATTGTTACAGACACAATAAAAGTGTGTTGACAATAAATAAAATATTTTGACAAAGCAGAAGATGTGAGTCTGTTAAGCTAACATCTTCAGTCACAGACAGTTTCTGTAAAATTATTTAGTTTGATGTTGGCAAAATGGCTAAGGAGGAGCTGATAGGTGGGGTCGTATACAATTATTGCAACCACGGCAGTCGAACAGATGGGTCAGGACAGGAACCACATGCGGTGTGGGGCGGAGGGCGTGTCTCAGACTAGGAATCATCAGACAAGGTGTCATAAAGTGGAACTGATTTCCTGAAAATGCTAGTTAATGGTATTCCATTGGACTTAAACTGACTGATTTTCTCACATAGTGCATAACAACTTCCCACAAAAAAAAAAAACAGATTTTTTTTTTTTTTCAATCTTGTTATACTTGTGGAGTTACCAGTCAAAAAATGCCTACACAAATTATATAGATAATAGTGCATCTCAGTTTTTGATAAAAAAAATTATCCACAAAAATAAGGTGCATATGCTCAGATCAATCAATTCCAAAAAGTAATACAAAAACGGTGCTAATTGAAAGAAAACATGACGACAAAAATATTTAATCCAAGATTTGGTGATAATGTAGCATAATAAGAGATTTACAAGCAATATTTAAAAGGCTGTTCATTTTTGACCAGGAAATAGATAAAGAATTTTCAGCACAGCACAAGGGATATTAAATCCCATGATGTATGCAAATTATAAACGACAAACAAAAAAATCCAGTTTACTCTGATCATGTGCAACGTCCCACCAGATCTACTGAGAAAAACAGCTAAAGATGTTCAGTTTTACTTTTTTATTTATTTATGAATACTACAGTATGACTCTAGTCCCCTGATACATGCAAATCGTAAACAGCAAAAAAGAGAGCCAGTTTTCTGCTCATACTGTGCGCATAATTTTCAGCATCCCCCCAGATCGACCGATAACTTTGATCATATTTTACCGTCTAGGTTTTTGTGCTTCAAAGGAAAACGCGGTGTGTTGTGATGTCACCGTGACATTGAACCATGTCTGAGCATCTCGGAGAAATGCAGGAGATGAATGAAAATATGAAGTGCTCGCTGCTTTTATTGGAAGACTAATGAGAGCGAGAGGAACGAGGGCCCTTCATCAGCCAGGCTGGCAGCCATTTACCCACAGATGTCCCCCTCAGAGAGAGAGAGAGAATGAGAATGACACAGCCACAGTGTTTCCCATGGATTCCTGCTTGTGTTTTATTATGATTTGTTGCTTCTTACAAATGTCAAGCGTCTTAATTAACGTCCTGACTGAAATATTAATGCTCGCTGCAGATACATCATTGATATTCATCCAAAGGCAGCCCAAATTCATGTTAATATTTCATGTGTTACCACAGATTTAACACGATAAAGTGTGTACTTGAGTGTGCACTCTGGTGTTATAAAAACATACAGCCACTGAGGCTGTTTAATGAACACAATATACAAAGGAAATGCAATCATCACTGCCTAAAAACAAGGGAAGATGAAGTGCCCTTAGGAATACTCAACATGTTCAGCTGTCTATATTTGGAATGGGATTTATATGTGAACGCATGTGTGAATGTGCATGTGTGAATCATTTGACCGTCCTGGCAACATTTCTGAATGATAATAAACAGAGAGAAAGAGAACTTGACAAGCACAAGGAGAACTGAAGATGTGCATTTATACTGTTTATCATCCTGTTTATCTCTCTATAGAAAGATGGATCGATAGAATGACAGACAGACAGAATGATAAGACAGAATGATAAAACAACAGACAGACAGACAGACAGACAGACAGATAGATAGATAGACAGATAGATAGATAGATAGATAGACAGACAGAACAATAGGATAGAACGAAAGATAGAACGATAGAAAGATAAGACAGATAGAACGATAGATAGATAGAACGATAGATAGACAGAACGATAGAACGATAGATAGAACGATAGATAGAACGATAGATAGATAGATAGATAGAATGATGGATGGATGGATGATAGATATAATATACAGTATAAAAGTGAATATTTATTGAATTTATTGGATTATTTACTTTATTAGCAGTGACTGATATGGTATGGATATATCATTGAATTTTTCCAACTGAAACCGAAAAAAAAATAAAAAAATAAAAAATAGTACACTTGTACCTGTATATACTATCTCCTTTTTACTGTACATTTTTAAAACAGTACAGATTTATTCTTCTCATATCAATAACAGCCAAAATTCCTATACCACTGCATCCCCGGACGGATCATCCAAAGCAATTGCGGATTTGGATTTGATTCCAAGGTATTCTGAACTCCAGTGTCAGAGGTGGTAGAAGGGGATAAAAGAAAATGAGAAATAGAAGATGAAAGCTTATTTGCAGAGCACTTTGCTCTGTCTCTCTCTCTCCCTGTCTGTCTCACCGCCTTCCCCTCAACATGTCAGAAAGAGCCGTGGCCTATCACCATGGAGACAGACAGCTGTTACAGGTAGGGCAGAGGGGTGGGGCAGTGACATGCTTTCTCCTTGTCTTTCCAGAGGTGATCTTACACCACACCGCCTCCCTCTTTCAGCTTCACAACCTCTCTCTACACGTCTCAAAAGCACAATACACCAACTAAATCACACTGAAACAGGTGCACACAATCAATAATCATCATTCACCTGATATCACACAATTCACAGATTGAATCCACCTTATTCAGCTAAACGGCGTGAGTGCGCACGCATACAAAGTCAGCGAAACAAAAATCAGCACTATTAAAAACAAGCCCATCGGGCAGTAATGAAACCCCAGTGTTCAAAAAGCACACTCTCTGCAAATGTGTGTCCACCGAACTCTGGCAGTCTCTCAAAACTGAGGCAGTAGTACTAGAGATGACACACGGATGCTGATGTCAGGATACCTGTCAGGGGTTTTTCTCTGCAATGTTAGTGTGCTGTGCTGCAATTCGGTCAGCGTTTGGTGGCAGTACTGCGGAGTGCATGTGCTTCGGCTTTTGTGTGTGTGTGTACAGTAAAAAGAAAAATTGAGCTGCAGTCAAATCCATCAAGTCAGATGTGACAGATAGTTCATAACTCAATCCCGAGGGTGTTTTTAAGTGTGTGTGTGTTCAGAGTTGGCTTTGTACTCACCATAAGCAGGCAGACGGCAGATTCGGGCATCAGTTGCACAGCCATGATGTCTTTACCACAAACAAATGTTTAGGTAACGTTCAAGTAGTGTGCTGAAACCTTAAAGGTAACAATTGCGCTCTACAACACCTCCAAAATTGTCCAGGTAACGTTCAGTTAACACTTAAGTAACGTATCATCTACTCTTTCACAGGACACTGTACGATAGTTTCCCGCTCCCGTACTCACTCCCCTTCCGTTAAGAAATCCCAAAGCACTGTTCAAGCTCCGTCCTTGATCCAAATGAAATGTCTCTTCTTTGATCTCCAACAGCCTGTTAGACTCCCTCCTCCCTGAGGACGGAGAGCTGGGACGGACACACACATGCACACACTCGCACACACATACGGTCCGAGAGGAGGCAGAGACTGCCGTTTCAAATGGCCAAGCGGCACTGCAGACACACACGCACTCTCACGTTCACAAATCCAACTGATACAACCAAACACGATGCTAGGAGAGAGAGAGAGAGAGAGAGAGAGAGAGAGAGAACGCATGCACACCCATCAATGAACACAGAAATCATATCAAGTACCACAAGGCCACTTAGGATATAAGCAAACACACAGACACACACTTTACTCTAAATGAATTGATTTGCATGTGCCAATAAGACAGCTACTAGCATCACTTTGCCTAGATGAAAAGAGAAAATGAATAATACAGTATTACTATTGTTCATACTTAATGTAAAGGATTTGAAAAAACCTTTAAACATACATATTTAAAATCAGTGTGTAATCATATTATTTGTTCTTCAGACATGAGTTACCTCAAATTGTGGTGTAGTACTTTTCTAAGCGATCAGACTTGATTGGAAACTCATAAACCTCCTACAGTTCCTTCACAAACCCAGTTTTGGAAACCTTGGCATATAAAAGTAGTCTGATTATATTACCTAAAATGTGTAATGTAATGGATAACATTACTAAACACAATTTTTGTCATGTAATTTGGAATCAGTAAAAGATTTCAACACCCACAACACCTTAGCAAATGCACAGCAACATGCTTTAAAAACCATCAGTACACCTAAGTAAATGAATAGCAACACCACTCACAAAACACTATAGCACCATGGCAATAACTTTTACACAGGAAAGAATAACTCATGTATTCTTCTTTAATTAGCAATGACCCAAAAACACCTAGTATCTGCATAGCAACAAGCTAAAAACCCATGAGAATATCTTAGCTAGTGCAAAGCAACAACCTGGCAACCACCCACAACACCCTTTGCTGTCATCTGACCCTCAATATTTATAAACCCTGATAATTTAATATAAAACGAATAAGCAAAATTAAAAATTGTAATAAACCAAAAAATTGTGTACATTTTACTGTTGTGATGCCTTAATCCACTTATTTAATATGAATAAATTTCTGTTTTCAATGTTTTATATTTACTTTGACAAAACAGTATAGAATATATATATATATATAATTTGATTTTATTGACATCTATCTATCTTTGCAACCACCACTCACGTTCTCTTTAGAAAACATAAAGATCTGTGCTTTTGTTCTTGGTGCAAAGAATGAATGAATGTGTAAGGGATTAAAAAAAAAGAAAGAGGCAAATGCACAGCAACATGCTTTAAAAACCATCAGTACACCTAAGTAAATGAATAGCAACACCACTCACAAAACACTATAGCACCATGGCAATAACTTTTACACAGGAAAGAATAACTCATGTATTCTTCTTTAATTAGCAATGACCCAAAAACACCTAGTATCTGCATAGCAACAAGCTAAAAACCCATGAGAATATCTTAGCTAGTGCAAAGCAACAACCTGGCAACCACCCACAACACCCTTTGCTGTCATCTGACCCTCAATATTTATAAACCCTGATAATTTAATATAAAACGAATAAGCAAAATTAAAAATTGTAATAAACCAAAAAATTGTGTACATTTTACTGTTGTGATGCCTTAATCCACTTATTTAATATGAATAAATTTCTGTTTTCAATGTTTTATATTTACTTTGACAAAACATTATAGAATATATATATATATAATTTGATTTTATTGACATCTATCTATCTTTGCAACCACCACTCACGTTCTCTTTAGAAAACATAAAGATCTGTGCTTTTGTTCTTGGTGCAAAGAATGAATGAATGTGTAAGGGATTAAAAAAGAAAAAAGAAAGAGAAAGCAATAGTGAGAGGAGCCTCAGGGGACCTAACATACTTTCCCCAAACATATGATTAGATACAGCGACTCTCCCTCTCTTTTTCTCACATACACACAATCCACAAGGTGAGAAGGCTGCACTTTCCTTTTTTTAGATTCTACTTCTCCTTACAAGATCTCGTCCCATGTGACACAACCTCAGTAAGTAAAAAAAAGCACTATCACTTTGAAAAGATTTGCTTTCTGTAGTTTTACTGAAGCTCACACACCTGGGTCTCTCTCTCTCGCTCTCTCTCTCTCCATGCACACACACACTGTTTCTCCTTGGCTGGTTCTTCCAACCCACACAGGACTAATTAGCCCTCCAGAGCAGCAGCTTTGGGGTCTGCGTTGCCATGACAGAATCAAAACATTATTCCTTTTGCTTTAGCTCTGCCAATCAAAAACTGTCAGTCCAAACAATACATGCTGAGGTTTAATTCATGAATGTGGTAAAGACACGGTTTGATTTTTATCTGCTTCAGTTAATAGGAACAGATTGTGAAGAATAAAATTGGCTTTGATCTTTTGAAATAAAACCACTCAATGCATAACCTAGTACCAGTCTAGTCCAAAAATAAAATTTAAACTATATTCTAAGATATTTATGTCTCCCCACTTTTAGAAATTTCTAAGCTCATCCTTCTATTTTGTGCAGTAAGCAATATATTATAAGACCTTTGTTTTGTGCAGTCCATGCTGTATTGTCTATATAAAATCATATTAAAAAAAGATGAATGTACACTACCATTGAAGTTTGGGGTCAGTAAGATGAAATTTTTTAAAAAGCCGCTCACCAAATACAGTAAAAGCAGTAATATTATTAAATAATATCACAATTTAAAATAACTGTTTTCTATTTAAATATATTTGAATATGTAATTTATTCCTGTGATGATAAAGCTGATGAAGCATCATTACTCCAGTCTTCAGTGTCACATGATCCTTCAGAAATCATTCTTATATGCTAAATTGCTGCTCATATTATTATGAATGTTGACACCAGTTGTGTCGTTTAATTTTTGTGGAAACCATGATACATTTTTGTCAAGATTCTGTGTTGAATAAAAAAAAAAATCTAACTAGAAATCTTTTGTAGCATTATTAATGTCTTTACTGTCACTTTTGATTAATTTCATGCATCCTCGCCAAATAAAAGTATTCATTTCTTTAAAAAAGATCTTACTGACCCCAAAATGTTGAATGGTAGTGTACATTCATCTCCTTTTAATAAATATGGCATGTTTAAAAATCATCATGAGCTAAACGGGCCACTTACTGGGGTAGTTCTGGTAAGAGCTATCTTGTTGAAGACCTCTGGGAATGTTCCGTCCTTTCACCTCCATCTCTCCTCTCAGTGGGGGTTTTAAATGTCAGAAGAAGAAAAGATCTAAAATCGCAACCGGAAGAGGGCAATGGCCAATCTTGATACGCTTGAAGTCAAATCCTGGTGCAGTTTTAAACTGTCTGGAAAATAAACAGGATGTGTCACATACACGAGTGGAAAAGGTCTCATTTACATAAACGATTCAGCTCCTATAAATGAGTTTTGGCATCTGATATCACCGTTTAGACTATACAAGCTACAGTCACCAAAGACACCTCAGACTGTGCTATTACTTTTTACAAATTATTTTAAGTGAATGAATAAATAATACAGCATAATGCACATCAGCTGTTGGTAAAATAATTTGCATATGTAAAAAATATTCTGTGACACATAGGATTTGCTCTGCAACAAATCTCACCACAAAGCCAAGAAATGACTTAAATTCAACTATATACTTAAATTAAATTAAATCAAGTGAAACCTGCTGAGAATATAAAGTATCTCTTGGGATCTGTGAAGACTACAAGTAGGAGGAAAATCAATACTGTGTAGTACTGCAATAAGATTTTATCACAATACCGAATCTATACACAGATGCCAGGTATTGATTTTAATTATTACTTTTGTTTTGCAATTTTTTTTTTTTTTTTGTGTCGTTAACATAATGCAAAGCAGTTAGATATGCCAATTAGATAAGTGAATTGTCTCATACGTTGCCAAATGTGTCATACTCCAGTCAAAAATAAAAAGATTCATTAATGGAAATGCATTGCAATATATATAATGTACAGTATTCTGCAACAGAATACATTCTATTCATCATAATGTTCTCACAAGCTATTGAGTGTCAGCTGTGAGAAAAGAGCATTTAGAGGTCTATCATGCAGCCATTTGTAGCCAGATCTGTATTGATCTTGTCATTGGACAAATAAATCATTCACACCTGGCCACATTTCACCACAGGCTGATACAGGATTTGCATGCTTGAATTGTTACTTATTGAGGTATGCATAATAATTTGGAGACTAATCCATCATCAACTGATTTACATTTATGCATTTAGCAGACGCTTTTATCCAAAGCGACTTACAGTGCATTCAGGCTGCTAAGGCAATGCTCTACCACTGAGCCACAGGAACACCAAATGATGAATGAATTATTAATGCGTCACCACCTAAGAAACAGCTCAATACTTATTTTTTCTGGTTTTCCAGACACAAACTGTGAGGAGGTTGGGCATGCTTATGTAAAATGTTTCATGCTTGCTTTTACATTCTCCGTGCCTTGAAAAAAACAAATGAAAGTCCTGAAATCACTTTTAACACAGTAGAGCGACAGAGGAGAGAAAGAACCCTGTGCTAGAGTGATTTGCTTTCTGTGCCCTATTGATTTAATAAAGCATGCAGCGCTCAAAGAATTCAATAATAATATCACACAATAAAGTTGAATTGCATCTCAAAGTGCTTGTATTTTGAGTGGCTGCTGAAGGACATTCTTTTCAAAACTCTATCTGTGCAAAGCGAAGTGCAGAATGTTCTTGCATTCAATAAAGCTCATCTTAAACCGCAAATACTGCATGACCTTATCCTCAAAATACAGGATTTTTTTATAATGATCAACTACAGTATTTAATCTCAAATCAGACTGATTGTCTTTTAATACAAGAATTGATAGCCTTTCAGTACAGATAGGCAGAGTTCAGACACAAACCCACCAGGAAATGAAAAAAAAAATGCATGCTTCGTTACAATTTTGTTGCATTTTGCTAGCAAAACCTATTGGGATTTGATCTTGATCTATTATTTTCTGGACTGAAGGACAGACAGACCGGAAGCAATGTTTAAAAACAAATCCACAGTGCCCTCTGCTGGAGTTGGATAAATCAAAACTCACATAACTGCAGCCATGGTTGCCAACTCTCACGCATTTGGCATGAGACACGCTTTTAGGCTCTGCCTCACGCTCTCATTCTGCCCATGTAAATCTCACGCCAAAGTGGCAACCCTGCTTGCGATATGAAACAAAGTGTCAGCTTTCAAATGTTGTAAGCTTTAATACTCAATTCAAACAATAAATACCGTTTTGGAGCATTTAATATGGCGTAAAAAAGCCAGAGCCATTGAAAAACAGAGTTACGACAAGCTTTGATCTCGCCGGCGTCGCCGCGTGGTCACGTGGTTCATGGAGCTCTCCAAACAAACCAGCGTTGACAATAAATACATTTGAATGGGTTTAAGTTGGATAGATGACAGCTTCACTAAACTGGTATTTGCTACATTTTTTGTAAACATTACAGCATATTATGCATTGATTATTACGTAGATGACATTTACAGTATCATTTTATTCTGGAGAGGCAACATTATGATTTTCTTAACCCTCAGGTATTGCTTACTTATAATGTGACCATACAGCGTAACTATTTTTCAGTTAAATAGGTGTTCTATATTTTAGTTCAATAATATTTATTTAATATTTTGAGGAGATCTTTTGGCACTAAATACTATTTGTGCAATAATGATGGTCCATTAATGACTTAAAATATTTTTTTCTAATATTTCTATTACTTATATTACAATTAGTGTATTATTTAAGGTTAAAATAGAGAAAAGCGTTTTAAATTCCAATGCAAAGAGGCAAATTAGTCATTTTGTGGTAGGAAAAAAAAACATTTTCATTTGTACCTGTATGGCTCTTTACTAAATACATTTGAATGGGTTTAAGTTGGATAGATGACAGCTTCACTAAACTGGTATTTGCTACATTTTTTGTAAACATTACAGCATATTATGCATTGATTATTACGTAGATGACATTTACAGTATCATTTTATTCTGGAGAGGCAACATTATGATTTTCTTAACCCTCAGGTATTGCTTACTTATAATGTGACCATACAGCGTAACTATTTTTCAGTTAAATAGGTGTTCTATATTTTAGTTCAATAATATTTATTTAATATTTTGAGGAGATCTTTTGGCACTAAATACTATTTGTGCAATAATGATGGTCCATTAATGACTTAAAATATTTTTTTCTAATATTTCTATTACTTATATTACAATTAGAGTATTATTTAAGGTTAAAATAGAGAAAAGCGTTTTAAATTCCAATGCAAAGAGGCAAATTAGTCATTTTGTTGTAGGAAAAAAAAAACATTTTCATTTGTACCTGTATGGCTCTTTACTAAATATACATGTATCTAGAATATTGCTGGTCATACCTGCTTTCTTATTTTTAAGTTTTTCATTTGAATAAATATTTAAACATGATTAAACACTACATTTTTATATAAGTTAATAACTTACATCCTTTATTTTAATGATACTCGTTTAAGTACGCACAATGAATGCAAGCAAATACTGAATTTAACCCAAGTTCAAAATGGTGTCAAAAGTATGAAATGATATTGAGATTGAGCAAGAGTTGGATGTACTATGACAAAATACAGTACTGTAATTTCCAGAATTCAATTCTTTCTGTTCCAATCCTTAAAGAGCACTGAAGAAATAAGCTACAAAACGACTTACACAACCTTCTAACATCACACAGATAAATGCATTAGCACGACTATCGACATTCACAATGATGCTAATTTGAATAGCTCTAATAACCAAATGTTGGTTTGCAAAATGCAGTTAAGCCCTAGTTTGATAGATACAGCAACCGCAGCAAAATCATCTCTAAACTACTTGTTCACGTGACACAACACTTAGATAACCCACTGTACTGAAAGATGACCATATCACGTACAATATTATTAGACTTCAAAACGCCTTGCTACCACCAATAAAAATATAAATAAATAACACGGTAACTCAGGTGTTTTCGTGAACTGAAGAATGTTTTACCTGAGGTAGCCTACCTCATGATTCATTCACAAGTTGCACGTGCAGGTGTCGAACATAATAAAGACATCTTTATCAAATCGAAAAGTGTTTTAAAGGTTTTGTAGGTAAATATCTACTCAATTCAGCACTATTTTTGTTTCTTGTGCTTCCAACTAAATAGTTCTGCGTCTATCGCGTTAATTTCGCGGAGTGAAAATTGCCCCAGACAACACGAGTTCGTGAGGCGTCCGATTCTGAATCGTTTGATTCATAACCAAAAGCGCGAACCGATTCAAACCTTTTCATTAAAAAAGAACTGACTCAAAAGAGTTCTGATTCTCAGACATAACTACATGAATGTTGAATGATCATTTCAGTAAAAATTTAACGTTTTGGAGTTTGTGAACGAAATTACAGCTACACTGTGCAAATTAGCAACTCGGAAACAGCGTGACAGTTTGTAGCGACACTACTGCCCAACACTGATGCTTTAAAACGAGTACATAAATCGTAGATACTTTCAAAGTCACTTTCACCTAGACGTCAGTGACCAATACTAAACTGGATTAGGTTGTCATCCCATCAGGTGAGCGTCTGAATCACACTGTATGTTTAACCAGAATATTTAGTCAACAAATTGATGTTTCCACAGACACACAGATTTCTTAAGAGTTAATAAGGCAGATAATTCTGTCACATGTAACAGAAAGAAAATGTGAAAAGATGACAAGCTTGGATTGGAAGAGGTGTATGAACAATAATATAATAGACCTATACATTTAAACCTACATGAATTCTTTAGATACAGCTATACAATATATACATACTAATCTGCATGCAGTAGGCTGTGTGTGTGTGTGTGTGTGTGTGTGAAGTAAACTTGCAGTCTCTCAGCAGCATTGGGAAGCTGCAGTCAGTGCCTATAAGAGGCTTTCCTACCGCAATCCCCTGCAACTGTCACAAGCACTCTGTCACTTACAGATGAGACTTTTCATCAGACCCTTAGCAACTCTGTCTCCTTGTTGATGTTAATGAGGTTGTTTGGTTTGGTTATGCTTGTGAGGGCCAAACATCCTTACTAATATAATTAACTAATATAATTAGGTATCATATTTGTCCTAACTACTTAAAAATGCTCATGAATTGGCCAGATCATGTTAATATGTAAATCAAATGATGTGTACAGGTTTCTGCGACGGTTAGACGTAGGTCATATTTTTGTCTTGGTTTCCAGTGAAAGCATTTGCCTATGAGTTAAGACAAATTAACTTATTTTAAATAGTTGACAATTCTGTCATTATTTTGCTGTTTGTTTTAGACTGTGTGTGTGTGTGTGTGTGTGTGTGAAGTAAACTTGCAGTCTCTCAGCAGCATTGGGAAGCTGCAGTCAGTGCCTATAAGAGGCTTTCCTACCGCAATCCCCTGCAACTGTCACAAGCACTCTGTCACTTACAGATGAGACTTTTCATCAGACCCTTAGCAACTCTGTCTCCTTGTTGATGTTAATGAGGTTGTTTGGTTTGGTTATGCTTGTGAGGGCCAAACATCCTTACTAATATAATTAACTAATATAATTAGGTATCATATTTGTCCTAACTACTTAAAAATGCTCATGAATTGGCCAGATCATGTTAATATGTAAATCAAATGATGTGTACAGGTTTCTGCGACGGTTAGACGTAGGTCATATTTTTGTCTTGGTTTCCAGTGAAAGCATTTGCCTATGAGTTAAGACAAATTAACTTATTTTAAATAGTTGACAATTCTGTCATTATTTGCTCATCCTCATGCCATTCCAAACCTGTATGATTTTCTTCCTCCTGTGGGACAGAAGGAATGTTCTAGATATTTTTTAATATATCGTAAGGAGATGTCTGTCAAGCTCCATCATGACAAAGGAACACCATAAATGTATCATGAAGTACATAATGAGAACTCAAATTTTAGTCTGTTCTTCACATAAAACTACTATATAATTTCAGAAGACTTATAATGTAGCACACAAAGTCAATTTAAGAATACATTTATGGTGCTTTTTTGTCGTTTTTGACATTTCACTTTCACTACATGAAAAGTGGCCAGGATATTCTTAAGAAATTGTGTTTTTGTGTTCCATAGAAGAAATAGAGTCAAACATGGAGTGGATCATAATAATACACATAAATATTAACAATAATAATGATAGTAAAAAATTACACACACACATACACACATACATAAAGTGTAAAATATACTGCAACAATACTGATTGAAATAAATTATATTTTTCCCAGTGTACACAACAATCGTAATCATAATCGATATGTTTATTTGTTTTTAAAATGACAAAATGTACAGTATGTGTGCAATTATACACCCCAACAGGGCGTTTGCTGAATACACAGTTCATCAATTTCCACAAATACAATTCACACCCCATCCTGTTCTGTTGGAGGTTTGCCAGATGGTGGCAGTGTAGGAACAATTGCCTTCCTTACATAAGTCTGTTAATTCTTCCTGCTTAGTGATGGTGAGAAGGGGATTTGAATACCTGGCTGACCTGTTGACAACGTAACATCCTACGACATAAACACCTATTTGTGTACCCATAACCCCTTTCTCCTCTCCCAAAACCTTCCCACAACATGCAGACAGACACAAACCACACACCTTCAATCACAAGCTAATTGCCTTTTCCTCAAAATAAATAGGTCAACACAAGTGTCTGATGTAAGGAAGGACACTCGTTTACCTGTGCACACAAACAAGGGTGCATGTTTGTTCAAGCCACGGTTTTGCCAGAGCACTTCTTGCAGAGCGTCTGCGTGTAATTAGCCCATCAAGAGCCGTTTTCTGTTGCTCCAACCTGAAACCTCTCCAGGGTTGAGCACACTCCATCAGTGTACCCTGGGATTTGACTTTGTTTGTGAGAAAGCCGTTTCTAGGCTGTGCGTACACATAGTGACAGAGGCGTATGCATGCATGCTCACGCAAAAGAATGAAAATGACGCCCCAAATATACTGTTAACACATATTTTAATTGTCACAAATGCATGCTTTTCATAGCCACACAAAATCTCAAATGTGCACTGCAATGTTAAAATACCTTTGGAGAAACAAGAGGTGGGGCATGTAAAACCCATCCCTTGTCTTTCGCTCCATTAGTGAATACCATGCACCACAAGTTCCTCCCCCTGTTAAAGCACACACACAAACACACATGCACACTTAATTCTGCAATCCTCTTTGTGAAAGTGACGCGCTTCTGTCAGAAACAGAGCTTAGCTGAAGTGAAACAGGGAGAGAGAGAACAAGGCTCATTCAATTTCTGCTTGTCTGCCATCCGGTTAACTACTGTCTGAGGTTCTGTGATCTGGTTTTTCTTTCAGGTTGATCAGTGGGACTGCGAAAAAGACATCCAACCAGATCTTCGAAGCTTCTCATTTTGGACATTTGAAATTTGGGATTTTCAATTGCTGATCAAAATCTCAACTTCATCTACAGGTAACCTGATTTGCACTCGCACAACTCTACAACTTTGGCCTGTGGTTTGGAAGATGCTAATAGCTTATGCAAATGAGATACAAATCTAACGGAGGACTCCCATATCCTTCTCTTATTGATTTTGTATTCTTTTAAACTTTGGTGTATGAGCAAACAGCTGTGACTGTGAGGTGGTCTCAGGTGAGGGGGGTGAGACAACAATCAGGTGTTTTTTGGGGTTGGTTGGGCTCAAACAGAGCCACGGTGGAGGACGACCCGCTGGATTTCGCTGATATGGATGGGCACGGGTATGACCGCTATGCGGATGGAGACAGGGACAGCTACCAAATTGATTACCGGCGTATTGTGGGGGACATGGAGCCGGCCAGGCCACGGATGTCTTTACGAGACTCGGATCATCACTTTCATGGCCCGTTTACCCATAATATACTACATGGGCACGGGCACGAGACGGCTTCCCAGCGCTACAGTGCCACCCGAATACAGGCGGGATATGAACCAGAGAGGTGAGAACATAGTGTAGGTCTACTTATTAAGAATGAATGAATGAGCAGGTCTTGGTTTCTTTTTCTCAAGTATCTGATTTTACCATTCTAAGACACTGTACATCATACTTGATCACATTTAATAAGGAGGGACATATACACACACAAATATACATTATGTATGCCATATATCATTTATACAAATATATGGTGTATACATTAACTCAAAATTATGTCTATACCCATTATACACACACACACACAGATACAACAGATATATATATATATATATAATTTGTTTATTTCAGACAACAATACTGATAAAAATATTGACAAACAAATAAACATACGGTCTATTATTCTTTCATTCAATTATATATTTGTACAATATAAATGTTATTTACAAATGTAAAAACAATGACCTGATGACCAACTAAATAATTATGATTAATAATGTATTTTGACCCATTAATAATTAATGCTGTTTTGGGAATAACTCGTGTTGATTTTGGCCCCCTTTTGTGTATGTATGTGAGTCATTTCTTTATATTTTAAACTTGTGTTGAAATTGTAGATGGAATAATAGAAAAATAACAGCTGTGAGAGTGAATGGGAGAGAAGAAGGCGAGGGTGGCTCTGTTGTGTCTGTGACCGCTGTTTTGTCCAGTCAAAACAAGTGAAGACAGTAATGTATTATAGATCAGCTGTAAATGCAGAATCAGCATAATGATATATTTATAAACAAATAAGCATTTTATTTAATCATTTAATCGTCATTTAACAACTTTAAATGAATGAATTCATAACAATGAATTAACTGACTGATGTTAGTTATGATAAAGTGTTTTGCTGCATGCATTATAATAACTTTACTAACAGTTGTTCCAGCTTCTTAGTTTGAGAACTATTGCATTAGATAAATGATACTAAATCTTGTCTTGTTTTTTTTTTTTACAGTATATTGATTGTTTTATCATTTAGAACCTATCAGAAGTGGGTTTGTGCTGTCTTCATTTAAAATAAATGCCATTTGTTTGATATTTTGTTACCTAACATGGTGACATTTATGCATAGGTGTCGAAATACTTTTTGGGTCCACTGTATAAGCATCAATCACATTCCTAAATAACAGTTTGGAATGTCCACAGCAACAGCCTTTGATGTTGTTTTGACTCTCAGGATACAAGACACCTTTTCAGAAACCCCATGAGCGGATCTGGCATCACAGCTTATTACCTCATCCCAGCTTTGACACTGACACCTGCAACACAGGTGCTTTTCTAAGGGTCAAGCAAGGGTCTCCCCCAGTGTTCGAACTATACCGTGGACTTTGGGGGAAGGTTTAAATCGCCGTCATGCATGAATGAATGATATTTTTGCAATTTTACACATAATAATCCACGATGATCACATTACACAAAACTGAAATTGCACGTCAAAATAACACATTGTCAATATTTTTTGAGACCCCCCAAAATTTCACAGATCCCGTTTTCATGGGGAGCCCATGTCTTATTAAGGGGAGCCGAGCTCCCCCTAGCTCCCCCGTAGTTTGCACCCTGGTCTCCCCATCTTTGCGGTTGACACTTCTGCCCTCAGAGGTTAACTAGTATTTATCTGCCTCAGAAATGCAGATCTTCAGCTTCGTTTAAGGACCATGTGACTCTGAGAATGTAAGACATGACCCATCAATCTGTAGTGTGTCTGCATGCTCTTCAACGCTCCTTGCACATCTTCTGTGTTGTGCAGCATCTGAAATAATCTCTGCTGACTGTGTCATGATTCATGAAGCTTGTTGCTAAACTAAACTGAACTAAAATCTAGAGGGACTTTGTCATTTTTCCACCACATCTTTTCCCTTTCCCATTAGTGTCGGCTCTCTCGACAGATGAGAAGAGAACTTTAACGAAGGATTACTTTGATAGAGCACTCTTTAGGTCTAATCTGCAGTTTAGAGTATAAATCCCACTAGGAAAGAACAGCATGTCTGTGTATGTTGAGGGTGCAAGATTAAACGTCCATCAGGAATTGATTCTGCTGATGGCATATCCACTTAGAGTTATCTGGGTGTTAGATGCTGCCTATATGTTAAACGAGGCTTTAATGGTCGAAGTGATTTTATTGAATGTATGTGCAGTTAAATGCAGTGCAATTCTAGTGCAAAATGAATTACAAATCCCATGTTGTAATCAAGACTTCATTAATCATTGAATGATTTTGCAATGAATGCAAACCACTGAAGTCCACTGAGTTGTTAAATACAAAAATGCAACACTCTCAGGAAATTTTGTATGGTAAGTGCATTGAAATTTAAGTTTTTATGCTCAGAAAATATAACCCTCTGAAGATCTGGCCTTAAAACAAATGATTTTATTCTAATATTTTTGTATTACATATCAACTTGTTTGTTCTTTTTAAATTTATAAATAAATAAATATGCATGCAAAAGTACAGACTTAATATAGTAAATATAGGAATGAAAATTACCAAAATAAGAGCAAATAAATTTGAGATACAATAAAAAAATAAAGCAAAATAATAAGACAATAAACTATTGCATCCTTTAACAAAATAAATTACAAGACAGCACAGGTTTCGCTTCAAATAACTGGTTCCAAATAAATAAATAAGAAGAAAGAAGGAAAAAGTGCGTGGTTCCTGACATCCTGCATAGTTATTGCTGTTTATTACGGGTGTTCAGGTTTAGTTTTATAAATATTTATAACATTTTTAGAATATTTAATCAAATGTATTGTAATGTGTCCCAATTAGGCGTGTTGCAGGCATGATTCAGCTCATAAAAAGTACCAATTGAACATGTTCAATTCAAAAACATGTTCTGTTCAATGAGTCTCGAGTCGAGAACGCATTTTTCAGATCGGTATTGTGCATCGGTTCAATCGAATCATCGAAAAGATTCGACGCAAAAGAACGATTTGTTTACTTCTCTCAGAATCTAGTTCGATTTTGCAATGAAATCTCTCAGGTATTACGAACATTGTATGCGTTATATCGTTTCAACATAAGAGTGGCTTATGTAAATCCAGAGATATTTAAAAATAAAAAAGTATTTATTGACTCCCAGAAAACGTGCAAAAACAGGTTTGGGGAGTGTTTAGCTCAACCTTTCCTGTTCCCTTTCCAAGCGTTAAACTGAGCGGGCATCATGTGACTTCAGTTCACACGGTTGACGGTCTCTCCATGAGACCCTCCATCCAGAGCAGCCTGTACGGGATGAGAGACTGCTGATCCCCGCATTGATCTCTAATGCATTTTAATACAGCCGTCATCATGTGAGATACTGTGAGGATATTTCGTGAGGGTGAATATTCAGCAGAAGGAAGTGTGTTCATAACACTGGTCTGAAAGAGAAAGTAACTCGAAACTGTAAGTTGATTCCTCTTTGTTTTTCTATTTAACGCGCTTATAAACGTTGAAGAATGAGCAGCAAGCTATCTTATCTGCACAGAAAATTGTCGTTTAAATTCTTCTCATTTTGAATTTATTTGTGTTTTTGACATTTATCTCGCCTAACTATCAGTAGGCATTTTTCCTATATTTACATATACTTCTACGTATTTAGCAGACGCCTTTATCCAACAAGTATATATATATATATATATATATA
>NW_015649226.1:66015-84812 GCF_001515625.1 Sinocyclocheilus rhinocerous | reverse complement strand
TTCCTGCAGAGTTTAGCTCCAACCCTAATCAAACACACCTGAACCAACTAATTAGGGTCTGAAAGAGCACTTGATAATTACAGACAGGTGTGTTTGATCAGGGTTGGAACTGAACTCTGCAGGAAGGTAGATCTCCAGGAACAGGGTTGGGCACCCCTGGCATAGAGCATGGTTCGTGCCTCGCCTCTGCATGCTCTCCTAAAGTGTTTATTGTTTATAATTAGCCTATTTAGCTAATATTACAGTTTTTTTAATAGTAACTTGCATTTATGTGACATTGTTATTATCTATACTGATTTATTTTTAGAAAAGTCTGTTTAGTTAATTTGTAATAGTAATAGTAATTTGCTTTTATTCTTTAGCTTTTATTATTTCTGCATTTACTAAATATTTAATTTTAATGTTGATGCTTTTGTTATTTGCTATGATTTATTCTACAATAATCTGTTAAGTTAATTTGCTTTTATTTCTTAATTTTAATGTTTTAATTCTATCATTGAATGGCTTCTCGTCATTTTGCATCTTTGTATTATTTGTTACCACTTTGTATTTTTGAATGCTTTGTAGCCAATTTGTATTTTTCATTGGTTTATCATTTTGTATCTTTGAATGGTTTGTTATAGTTTTGTATTTTGTGACTTAACAGACACCTTTATCTAACAAATATATATATATATATATATATATATATATACATATATATTTCACAGCAGGACACTGTTGTATCACTATAACATGCAATGTCAAATCAATACCTCTCTGAAGAGGTGTTTTAAAGTTGTTACATAGTTTATAGGTACAACATTGTTTTTATGCACTGTCATACAGTACATTTTGTCTGTGGATGGTTGAAGTTGAAACCAAATGTCATGTTACAAACTCTCTTTTGTATGTTTGTAGCATGGCTGATTACCTTATCAGCGGTGGAACTGGGTACGTTCCAGAGGATGGACTCACTGCCCAGCAGCTCTTTGCCATCGGTGATGGTCTCACGTACAGGTAAGTCAGGGATCATGTGCACAAAAACCTTTTCTAGATGCCCTGCCTTGTAGTCAGTCACAAAGACTGACATGGACAGCACAATGTCAGCACAGGTCCTATCATGTGTAGCTTCACCCTGGGACACACATGCGGCATCTTTCTGGACATCTGTCAGTGAGATGGCTCTCAGCTCCATGGCAACCCTCGTGCATCTCCATAGCAACGGGGAGCTCAAGTGCTCAGTCCCACCACATGCAACCCGTGTTTATGGGACAATGCAAAACCAGAGTGCATGTGTGGTCCCTTTTGTCCCTGCTTGCTCAACATGTGCTTTAGTATCAATTAGAAATGCAGATTGTTTATGAACATAGTATGTTTTACACCAGTGCATTAAATGAGCTTGTGTTTGTGTGTGAATATGAATGTGTTTATGCTTTCCCAGCCTTATGAAAACTTGTTATCAGAGCAGTGGTCTCTGCGTCTATTTTTGTCATGCTGGCTGGAGTGTTTAATCTGGTCTAATGTAGGTTTTATGAGCGTTAGGCCACATGGGGCGGGACACTGAACAGTGCCTTCTCACACATCCTCCCGAGACAGACAAATCCGGTCCCATTTTTACATTATCATGCTTTAAAGTGAGGGATATCATTTAACACTTTCTATTTGTAGCCCTGAAACAATAACAGTGCTTTTAAGTCAAGTTAGATTCTAACAACACTGATAACATGCTTTCGTATATATCAAGTTTTGGGTACCACTTTAAGTTTGGGGTCAGATTTATTTAATACTTTTACTCAGCAAGGAGGCAATAAAATTGTCAAGTGACTAAACCTAAATCTCATATTTTTTCATTTGCACACACTTTTGTAGTATAGTACCGCTGCATTAGAGGCTATGTGTATTTGCGTGTGACATTGGTGACACGGTTAAGAACATTAACAAGACGTCTCAGTATGCCACATCTTAAGTAGATTATATAACTCCTCTTGACATGACCAGAGACATACTGTACGCGTGCAAGTTTATCATTTGTGGCTTCTTAAAGTATTAATGCTACAGGCAAACACGCATATTTATTTGCTCATGCACTGCATTAAAATAATCAGTCGACTTGCTAATATTTTTTTTTTAATAATACGTTTTTGAAAGAAATCTCTTATGCTCACCAAGGCTGCATTTATTTGATCAGTATACAAAAAACAGAAATATTGTGAAATATTATTACAATTTAAAATAACTGCTTTCTGTTTTCATATATTAAAACAAAAAAAAGTAATTTATTCCTGTGATGCTAAGCTGAATTTTCAGCATCATTACTCCAGTCGTCAGTGTCACATGATCCTTCAGAAATCATTCTAATATGCTGATTTGCTGCTCAAGAAACATTTATTATTATTATCAGTGTTGACAGTGTGGAAACCATGATGCATTTTTTTCTTTGATAAATAGAAGGTTCAAAATAACAGCATTAATTCGAAATAGAAATATTTTGTGACATTAAAAATGTCATTACTAATAATGTAATAATGTAATGCATCCTTACTAAATAAATAGTAGTGTTTAGTAGTCGCATACATTGCTGTCATGTTTGCATAAACTAGCCATAATAATACCCGAAATTCTGAATTAACCTTAGTTTGTTGTATGCTTGTTTTAGAGTGGTTTTCCTTTTTTGACACTGATTTGAGTGTGTGTTTAAGCATTTTGTAATTTTGATAATGTTCTGATTCATAAATTGCTGATCCAAAGGTCATTGTTGCCTAACTCTGCCATCTGTCCTTCCTCATTCAGTGATTTCCTCATACTGCCTGGCTTCATTGACTTCACATCCGATGAAGTGGTGAGTACCACCAACATTTATCAGAGGTTATCAACAAATGGGTGGAACAGACCTCAAAAGCTCTTGTATTAGTAAACAGTTTCAGTGCAGAGGATCATTTTTGATCACATGAATCAACTCAGATGCTAAGTTGATGGAACAGGAGCTCTTTAACTATCAGTGAGGTGGAAGGTCTGCAAAGGACCAAAGGAGGTGTTTGTGTGGATGAGAGGTTAATTTGGCTGTGTTAACATCCACACAGTCCCTGGTGTTCTGGGCATGTTGTCACAAGCAGTGAAGCTCAGGTGTGTGTGTGTGTGTGTGAGAGAGAGAGACAGAGACAGAGAGAGAGAGAGTCCAGGATGACACAAATATCAGTCCCCCTGGAACCACAACTTTAAACACATTTTTAATTAAAGATGGAACAAATTCTCTTTCCTGGGATAGATCATAAGCCAATGATTTATTTAAACAGGGAATCGGTTGAACTTAATAGGTACTATTTCAACTTATTTTGTTGAAAATCTCATATATGTTTTGGTTCATGGTAGTCTGTGAGTCTGTTTAAAATGTTTATTTTCCAGTAGGGCAGGCAGTTTAGTTTCCTGCTGATGTAAACGCAGGTACACAACACTGTTTGTGTTTTCTTTGAGCACTTCTGAGATTACGCTGAGCTGTGGTTAATGATGGGACACAGGTGTTAGAGAGAAAGAAGAAAAATAAGATGTGACAGTGTCTACAGTTTGATTAAGTCAACTTGTGTGACTGAGTCAGTGTTATTTTAGTAATATTTGTATCTAATTATAGTATTTATTATAGTGCTGTCAAACGATTAATTGCATCCAAAATAAAAGTTTTTGTTTACATAATATATGTGTGAACTAAAAAAAATATATATATATATATACATGTAAATATTTGAAACAATATACATGCATGTGTGTATTTTTATATACATAATAAATATACATAGTACACACACATATATTATGTAAACAAAAACATAACATTTTTTCATTTATGTTTCATTTATGTTTCAGCTTTCCATTGATGTATGGTTTGTTACGATAGGACAATATTTGGCCGAGATACAACAATCTGAATAAATAAGCTTTCCATTGATGTATGGTTTGTTAGGATAGGACAATATTTGGCCGAGATACAACTTATTTGAAAGTCTGGAATCTGAGGGTGCAAAAAAAATCTAAATATTGAGAAAATTGCCTTTAAAGTTGTCCAAATGAAGACCTTAGCAATGCATAATACTAATCAAAAATTAAGTTTTGATATATTTACGGTAGGAAATTACAAAATATCTTCATGGAACATGATCTTTACTTAATATCCTAATGATTTTTGGCATAAAAGTAAATCGATATCGAAATCGATTGCTACAAATATACCTGTGCAACTTGAGACTGGTTTTGTGGTCCAGGGTCACAATTATATTTTATTTTACTTCAGCTTTATTTCAATTAACAATTTGTCATAGTGTTAGTTTGACTTAACAATAGCAACACTGTTCTGTGTACCCGTAAATGTTTTTTGCAAAGAAATCGTTCACTCAAAAAACTACCTTTTTTATTATTATTTTCCTATGCTGTTCTTAACCTGTATGATTTTATGACAAAAGGTCATTTTTACTTGCACCTAAGTAGCAGACTTAAGTTGAGCTCCTAAAATTACCAAATGTTATAAATTAGCTTTGCTTAGTTGAACATGTCTGATTACATAGACAATGATTTTTTTGTAACGGTCATGTGTTGTCATAGGATTTGACATCTGCCCTGACCCGCAAGATAACCCTGAAGACGCCACTCATTTCCTCTCCCATGGACACAGTCACAGAGTCCTCCATGGCCATCGCTATGGCTGTAAGTAACAATCACAGAAACGTTATATATCAGCACTTGTACTGAATCGTAATTGCTTTTCCATTTCATTCACTGGTTTTTCCCATAGCTCATGGGTGGAATAGGAATTATTCATCACAACTGCACACCTGAGTTCCAGGCCAATGAGGTCCGGAAAGTCAAGGTCAGTCACATGAGTGTTAAGAGATGACGATTTTGAGGAATAAAAAAAAAAAAAAAGTGAAACTTGTATTTTGTAAGTCTGGTAAACTGTAGATTCCAGATATAAATTCCAGATACAGTAAAATGATAACTACCAATAATTAACATGTTTTTGTATCTGTCATATTGGCAGAAATTTGAGCAGGGCTTCATTACGGACCCTGTAGTGATGAGTCCACGGCACACGGTTGGCGATGTGTTTGAAGCAAAGGTACGGCACGGTTTCTCCGGCATCCCAGTTACAGAAACCGGCAAGATGGGCAGCAAGCTGGTGGGCATCGTTACGTCACGAGACATTGACTTCCTGTCAGAGAAAGATTACGACAGGCCACTGGAGGAGGTTTGTGATTTGAATTTTCTGAATTCTAATTTAATTCTTTAATAATTTGAAGTTTGATTCCAATTTAAGTGATGTTTCATAATCTAATTATTAATTTAACCTCCAGAAAGTGTCAATTTGAGTGAAAATTGATAACTAATAATAGTTTCTTGAGTACCAAATTGGCTTATTAAAATGATTTCTGAAGAATCATGTGACACTGAAGACTGTAGTAATGACTACTGAAAATTCAGCTTTTCCATCACAGGAATAAATTACATTTTAAAATAGGTTAAAATAGTTAAATAGTATTAAAATTGTTTTTAAAATTGTAATAATATTTCATAATGTTACTGTTTTTAGTGTAGTTTTGATAAAATAAATGCAGCCTTTGTGAGCATATGGGGCTTCGTTCAAAAACATTTTAAACCCAAACATTTGAACAATGTATATAAAAGAATATCAAAAAAACATTTATTTGAAATATTTTTTTAATTAAAATAAAACATTGATCACTGATGAATCATTCACAATAAAACCAGTTGCTTTTATTAAGAAAATAAACAATTCTAAATTTTTGTTGTCCTTAAACACTCATAATAGTCATTTAATGCTACTAATATGCATGAATGATAGTTTCTGAAATTTCTTAAATCTTCCAGGCAATGACAAAACGAGAAGATTTAGTGGTTGCTCCAGCAGGTGTAACGTTAAAAGAGGCAAATGACATCTTACAGCGCAGTAAAAAAGGTATGAGCCTCAACTTCAGTCCTGTTTATGTTGTGATGTTTAGCACAAGCTTGCTGATCACATTCCTGTTATTCTCTCTCAGGTAAACTGCCTATAGTGAATGACAGCGATGAGCTTGTAGCTATAATAGCTCGTACCGATCTGAAGAAGAACAGAGACTATCCTCTAGCCTCCAAAGACTCTCGCAAACAGCTGCTGTGTGGCTCTGCCATCGGCACCCGAGAGGACGACAAGTATCGGCTAGACCTGCTTATGCAGGCAGGAGTGGACATGATAGTTCTGGTGAGTCCTAAGGGGAATAGAATGACATTAAACTTTAGCAGAACACAGTGCTCTTTCTGGAGATCTAGCTTTTTGCATCACTTTTGCTGCATTCCATTGAAACTTACATTCGGACAAAAACAACAGAACTCAGAATTTCTCTTGCAAAATTCCATAATTTGTTCTGCCAAGCTGCAAACATGTCAACACCAAGAATAGATGTACACATTTAATGAGAAACACTTACTCACCCTCAGGCCATCCAAGATTTTTTTTTTTTAAGAAGTTTGTTTCTTTATCAGAACAGAAATTTAGCATTACATGCTCACCATTGGATCCTCTGCAGTGAATGGGTGCCGTCAGAATGAGAGTCCAAACAGCTGATAAGAACATCACAATAATCCACAAGTAATCCCCTCGACACCAGTTTGGGTGACTTTTTCACTGGAGAAAGCAATACTACTATTAGTAGGCAACTAGCAGTCCTTTGAGTGCCGGAAGCAATGGTTTGAAGTTAAAAACTTAATGATGAATTTGGTTCTTACATGCAGCTTTTCACTTCACAAGACATTAAATGATGGACTGGAGTCGTGCGGATTACTTGTGGATTATTGTGATGTTTTTATCAGCTGTTTGAACTCTCATTCTGACGGCACCCATTCACTGCAGAGGATCCATTGGTGAGCAAGTGATGTAATGCACAGTAAAAAATGCCTTTCTTGCTTAGATTTTTTGTCTTGTTTCCAGTCAAAATATCTAAAAATTCTTAAATTAAGAAGGATTTTCTAGACAAGTAAAAATTGTCTTGTTTTCAGAAGATTAAGTGAAGTCAAAATTAAGTGAGTTTTTGCTTAGAACAAGCAAAATAATCTTATTTTGCTTACCCCATTGGCAGATTATTTTGCTTGTTCTAAGCAAAAACTCACTTAATTTTGACTTGTTTTTTTCTGAAAACAAGACAATAATTTTTACTTGTCTAGAAAATCCTTCTTGATTTAAGAATTTTTAGATATTTTGGCTGGAAACAAGACAAAAAATCTAAGTAAGAAAAGCAGTTTTTGCAGTGTGCTCAATTTCTCCAAATCTGTTCTGTAAAAGAAACAACTCATCTACATCTTGGATGGCCGGAGGGTGTGCATTTTGAGCGAATTTTCATTTTTGGGTGAGCCATTCCTTTAAGCAAAAAAATGCATCAGCGAGTCAAATTTCCAACATGACGAAAGAAAACCTTTAGCAACAAACCTGTTTAGCAAACAGAGACAAATGTGTCAAACATGGTAAATGACCCTCTCTATAATCATACACCTGCAGAAAACATGCAATGGAGACTTTGTTTACAGTCAAACACCTGCAAAGCTAAAAATAGCATTTCCATTTGATTTCTTTGTTCCATGTGTCGGGTAGTGGAATACAGCATTAGCATGTTTTCACGCTTTTCAGTGGTAAACTGTATTGGCCCAAACAAAGGTAGTTTGAATTAAACAAACATGAAAATAAAAGTGTACCTGGGATGCTTTGTGCTCACAATGTATGTTATGAGTAAACCATATTCTGATCATTTTCTGAGATTGCCACAGTTTAGTTTGCTATATGGAGGCCAGATTTGGAGAGTTAGCAAGTGTGAAACGCCCTTAAAGTGTGAACCAGAAAATCAAGATGTTTGACTTTACTTAAAAATATTGGCAGGTGTTTGAGGGAAGGGTTGCAGTAAAATTTTGAAAGCTGGCATTCGAAATAATCCTGCAATGTGATTTCAGGCTCTAGGCCGTGACCAGGCTCTGGGCCATTTATCTGATCAAAAATGCAATATAAACAGTAAAATTATGAATAATATTGCAATTTAAAATAACTGATTTCTTTTTTTATTATTTTTATTATTATTATTAATTGATCAGCAACCAGTGGGTATCGCACAAAACATATTACAAATCAGGATCACAACAGAAAAGCCAAAATAATAATAGTATCAACAATAATAAAAACAAAAATAACAAAAACATATATAAAAAAAAGAAAAGAACATACATGGAAAATATTCATCAAAACACATAATGGAGGAAAACAAAAACAACCATGTCCAATTTATATCACCATATTTTTATAACCAAATAAATAAATAGGGGTATGTAGATTTTTATTACATTTTTCATATTATGCTGGGATCTTCACTAACCCCCAAAGATCTCAATGGTTCTTCCCACATTCTGTTAAATGACATAAATTTACCCATAAGATGGAATCTTAGTTTTTCTAGGGTCTTTTATCATAAATAAATAGCCATTCCCTTTAAAAGGGAGGGCTATCCCCAATCCATTTGTTCATAATGGCTTTCTATGACAGCATCAATAAAGGATGAATAATGTCTTTATGTTCCTGTAAAGGAGGAGGCAAAATGTTGAGTAAACACATAATAGGTGAAGCTTTAACTGTAACCTTACAAATGTCTGAAAGAGCCTCACAAATTAAGATCCAAAGTTTTTCTTCTGTCAAAAAACTTCTGTCAAAGAGAAAGGGGATTCTAATAAATCATGCTGTCTAGTTATATTTGGGACCACTAAATAAAATAAAAAAGAGCTGTCTTTTAGACTGTATGAGTTACCTTCAGATGAATACAATGCAACATAAAACTGTCTAAATACATTGTTAATTTATTTGTCATCAGTACACCTTCTCCCCTCTCCATCTCTCACCGCTGAGATAAAATTTTTGCCTGGTCTGTTCTTTATAAGTTTTGCCAACAAACGATTGGATTTATTTCCAATCTCAAATAAATGTTGTCTAGCAAAAAGAATATCTCTCTCAGCCAACAAATCATTTAATAACGTCCTAATATGCTTTATTTGGGTAAGTACATCTTCAGATTTTGAGATATAATACTGCCTTTGTAAATGGGATATTTGCTTTTCTAATTGAAGTTGTTTAGCTATTTTATCCTTGTTCTTTTTACTTACGTAAGCAATTATCATACCTCTAATATAAGCTTTGTAGGCATCCCATAACATTCTGGGATCAGTCTCTTCTAAATCATTACAAAGGATTAATAATCTGTTTTCTCCTTTAGATATTCCACAAACTGATCAAATAATAAGGCTTTAATTTCCAGAAATAAGAAGTTTTTGGACTATCTATTAGACGTATAGAGATAGTGACCAGGGCAACTTGTGGCGCGAAAGTAACTGAGGGTGATTTATCCAAGGTAGGATTAAGAAAACCATTAAAATCACCGCCCAAAATAACATTATTACAGTATATATAATACTTGTACAAAAAATTCTCATTAAGATTATTAGGGCCATATATACATCCAATAACAATTTCCTTACCATAAAGTAAACCCTTTATAAAAATGATTCGACCTTCTTTATCAGAATCTTTTGTTATTAATGTAAACGGGAAATAACTGATTTCTATTTTATTATATTTTAAAATACAATTTATTCATGTGATGCAAAGCTGAATTTTCAGAAGCCATTAGGTTTTCAGAATTTTGAAATTTCAGTAGTCTAACCCTAACCTAACCCCAGTAATATGCTGATTTGCTGCTTAAGAAATATTTCTTAGTATTGTCAATGTTGCTGCTAATTATTTTTGTAGAAACCGTGATGGATTTTTTTAGGATTCTTTGATAAATAGAAAGTACAAAAGAACAGCATTTACAATGTTTTGCAGCATAATAAATGTCTGCACTCACTTTTGATCAATTTAATGCATTCTTGCTGAATAAAAGTATTCATTTCTCGCTGACCCCATGACTTTTATGTCTACACCACTTATACAGCTTTGGATTTTGAATACTTTGTACTGAGTCAAGTGACCAGTCTATGATGTTTAGATTTTGTGTTGGTCAAATAATTTCGTAGATCAGACTTAATAACAACAGGTGTTTGTTGTTGTAGTTGCCAAATATTGACTAAAGTTGCCGAATAATGTCATCGCTTGCAAATGACAGTAAAAAAAAAAATTTGATTTATGTGCAAAGATGTAACCAAAATGTACTGTCACACCTTTTGGGCTACATCTTTAATCAAACACACGTGAACCAGCTAATCAAGTTCTTTGGTTTCACTGGGAAATTAATTAGCAGGTGGATTAGGGCAGGGTAGAACCTAAATTCTACAGGACTGCAGAATAGAATTGCATCAACCATTCATTCCTTGTGTGACACACAAAATTAAAATAATATTGCATAAAATAAGAGAAGTCTTTTACAATTTCCAAAGTTGGTCTCAGACTGCAAAATGGGGCCAAAATCACAGTATACACACAATGTTGTTCCTTTTAGCTCTTAAGCCTACATGATATGTGATGGTTTTTCTGTTATTCTGTCTCAGGACTCTTCTCAGGGGAACTCAGTGTTTCAGATCAGTATGATCAACTACATCAAACAGAAATACCCAGAACTACAAGTGGTGGGAGGAAACGGTGAGGCTTTTTTGTCCTTTATGTGGTTCTTTTCTGTATAACGTGTGTAAAATTAGATATATTTAAGATGCATGGAGCTACAGTTGTTTTCCATACTTAAATCGAGTAATAGCATATTCTTTGTGTTTTATTCTCCTTCTCTTGTATACAGTGGTGACTGCTGCTCAAGCAAAGCATCTTATAGATGCTGGTGTTGATGCTTTACGAGTGGGCATGGGCTGTGGATCCATCTGCATCACACAGGAAGGTATGTGTGAGTTTTTGACTGACTTTGGAGGACAAACTTGCTGTGGAAATTTCCCAAAAGTTAGCTAAATGTGAAACAACTTTGAGGACACATTTTAAAGGAAAAATGGTGTCTTAATTCAGTTCTGGAAATGACAGAAGCATTTTTTTTTTTAGATTTTGGGATTGGTTTCTAGCAATTATTTTAATTTTATATTTTATTTTATTAACAGCAAAAAAAAAAAAAAGATTTTGGGGATAGCAATTATCATTTTAGTTTTTATTATATTTCATTAATTTGAATTACAAGAAAAAAATAAGAATGACCTATTTATATAGCAATAGTAAATGTGTGTATGTAGACATACTTAAAAGGAAAATTATTCCTATAATCATGTCTGAAAATGGATTCAAAAATTATTTTAGGACTTTTGGGATTAATTTATTTTACTTTATTTTATTTTATGAACAAGAAAAAGGTGTATGAATGGTAAAAGGAAAAATGGTAATTTTATTCATGTCTAAAAATGGCAAAAGTTTTATTTTAGAGTTAGGATTTTGGGGACAAATATTATCATTTTATTTTATTTTTAAGAACAGGAGACATTTAATTAGATGTTATATAGCAATGTAAATATGTGTACATGTTGTGTGTATATCATATAGTGATGGCGTGTGGGAGACCGCAGGGCACGTCTGTGTATAAAGTGGCTGAATACGCCCGGCGTTTTGGGGTTCCGGTCATTGCAGACGGTGGCATCCAGACGGTTGGGCACGTTGTCAAAGCCCTTGCGTTGGGAGCTTCCACAGGTGTGTGTTTTTCTGGGTGATTTGCCTGAACGATCATTGTTATTAATGGCTGGGATTTGTTTGCCTATATTTTACTGTCTGTGCCTGACCGTGCCCTTCCCTTCTGCCTGCTTTGTTTCAGTGATGATGGGGTCATTGTTAGCAGCAACCACAGAAGCGCCCGGTGAGTATTTTTTCTCAGACGGCGTACGACTGAAGAAGTACCGTGGCATGGGCTCGTTGGACGCCATGGAGAAAAACAACAGCAGTCAGAAACGTTACTTTAGGTAAACACTCTTAAACTCAGGTGACCTCGTGTACATTCATAAAGACAACATCGGGTGTATTAATCTCACATATGCTCTTCACTAATTTTATAGTTTATAGCAACAATTCAAATTTTATATTTTTAGAGTCTTAAGTCCAAAACAAGGTTAAAACAATAAAATATACACATAAATGGCAATAAAAAAGACTATGAAAAATCATAGTAGTGTTTTATATGCAGGACATAATGGGTTGTGTGTATATGTGTGTGTTTTTCAGTGAAGGTGATAAAGTGAAGGTGGCTCAGGGAGTCTCTGGCTCAGTTCAGGATAAAGGCTCTATACACAAATTTGTTCCTTACCTCATTGCTGGAATTCAACATGGCTGCCAGGATATCGGTGCAAAGAGCTTGTCCATTCTGCGGTAAGTGTGTCATCCTTTATAGACATCTGAAAAGCTTGACAAAAGACTTCATGGAATCAAAATTGCACTTTTGTGACTTTGAATTCATGTTTATTAGATTTGATGCCATCTCTGTGATAGTATCTGCTGTATTCTAGTCGCTTTTAGAAATAGCAGCTAGTTAACTAAATGAGCTTTTAGCAGATATAAACGTATAAGTCTTTCTTTCTGGACCAATGGACCAATGGAATTTTTTATCAGACATACACTACCGGTCAAAAGTTTGGATTTTAAAAGACATCACCAACTCAACAAGGCTGTATTTATTTAATAAAAGCACAGTAAAAACAGTAATATTGTGAAATATTACAATTTCAACATTTTCTAAAATGGAATGTTTTCTATTTTAATATATTTAAAATGTAATTTATTCCATAGCATTGAAAATAGTAATAAGAGCCATTATTAATAGTTGAGCTTCAACAAAACTGGTGAACATTTTGCTTTGTTATCAGAGGAATACATTACATTTTTAAATATATTAAAACAGTTTTTTATTGTAATAATATTTCACAATATTAATATTTGTACTCTTAGGCCCAATCCCAATTCTACCCCTTAGCCCTTCCCCTTTCCAGAGAATCACGTGAACTGTCCCAATTCTTAGGGGAATATTTTCACCCCTACCCCTTGACACTCTGTTTCAAGGGGAAGGGGTAGGCGGAGGGGTAGGGGAAGGGGAAGGGGTATAAAATAGAATTGGGATTGGGCCTTAGTGATTTACAAGGTCTTAATTATTCCAAACTTTTGGCCGGCAGTTTTTTCTTCTGGAAAAAAACGAACTAAAAATATTATACTCATTCTGCACTAAACAAATTTTTGTTCAATAGTTCTCTCTAGAAAAAGAATATTGCCTTTCCTTTCCTACATTCAACTAGCAGTATATAGTAGTGAATCATGGTTCACTGTGTGTCTTTAGTTGTACTAATGCTTCAACAATATATAGTTTCAAACCAGAGTATGTGAGCGGAGTGGAGCGGCAACAATTTCCCCTCCGCGCTCCGAGCATATAATAATCACTCCTCTCCGGGTTAACCATTTCCCGCTCCCGCTCCACTCCTCGATCACTGATATCAGAAACCCTGCTCCATCTTCGCTCCGCTGCTAAAGTATTTCAGTATGTTTGAAATATCCGTTCTGTTCATAATGTAGGCTATATTAAAGGAAAAAATCAAATAAATAAAATAACAGGAGAGTTTCAAAGTGGCTTATTGGAACATCAGTGTGCAAACTTTTTTCCTACCACATGCCAAGCTAATAACATGGTTGTCAGCATTAAAAGGTATAATTGCTGCTTTTTTTTTATTAAGGAAAAATAAGAACATAGAAAAAGTGAAGGACATTTTTTTTTCGACTTGACTTCCTGAAAGAAAACATCAACACGAAAAAGAATGTCGTTTGTTTTTACCTACACCTGTGTAAGTCTCACCTGCGTTACATATAGATCGATGATGTACTCTGGAGAGCTGAAGTTTGAGAAGAGGACGATGTCTGCTCAGGTTGAGGGCGGAGTTCATGGACTGCATTCGTAAGTCTCCGCCCACTCATTTAACCCCACCACTTGCCCTACCATCGTGTTTCTTTCCTCACAGCACATACCCTCAAAAAATGGCTGTGAACACATTTCACATCATTAGAATTCTTGTGGTTCACATAAAACTAAACGTTTAGCAATCCCCTCTGTTTTTTTTTAAGTTCCTCTCAGAGACCCTCAGTCCATACTTTCTTACGTTGTCATGGAAAAGTAGAGTTTACATGTGAAAATGTCTTCTCTTCCTTTCTCTTATGCTGTCATCATAGATATTCTTTTGTGCCATGTAAGTATGATAGCGTCTCATGTTATTTATAATAGCGTTAATTTCTGGTGGAGGGGATTGTGTTGTAAACAGCGTTAAGGTCTGGGCTCTTTAGTGGGCAATGAGACTATTTTAGTTTCCTCTTACTGTCGTATCATGTAGACAAACGTAGTGTCCACTATCCCAGTGCTGTGGTTGTGTACTCGTAATACTATCAGAGTCTCGTCTTTGAAAGGGAGATTATCTTGAAAGAAACCCACTCCTACATTTAAAGGTGGGGTAAGCGATTTTTCAAAAAACGCTTTAGAAAACTGATTCTGGCCGACTAGAAAAACAAACTTGTAGCCAATCAGCAGTAAGGGGCGTGTCTACTCATGATGTGGAGGAGAGAGCGTTCAGTGCACAGGACGGACATTAGCGAGCCGAGCGACAGAAAGATAGAGATGGCGGATAAAAAACAAAAGAGGAAAACGTCTGCGGTATAAAAGAAGGCTTAAAGGGGCCATATGATGCTATTTTAAAGATCATTATTTTGTGTATTTGGTATAACAGAATATGTTGACATGCTTTAATGTTCAAAAAACACATTATTTTTCAAATACTGTACATTATTGTAGGTCCTCTATGCCCCGCCTCTCTCAAACACGTCGTTTTCCACAAAGCCCCCTCCTTTGACAAGCGCAGTCTGCTCTGATTGGCCAGCTGACCCAGTGCATTGTGATTGGCCGAACACCACAAGCACGCATCGGAAATGTAACGCCCCTTACCATAATCGCAAGCTTCATCTTTCAAAATAAATGTAAAGACAGGTTAATAATGTCGTTAATTTGTTTTGCTTTGTTTCACAGAACTAATCGTTGCCTGGGTTGCGTACCTATGTGTGGGGCGGAGCTATCAAAATAGGGGGCGAGACCCTTTTGGGGTAGGGGCGTGTTTGTTTTGGTGATTTCAAATGTCAACAGTGGCTACCAGAAATCGCTTACCCCACCTTTAAAAGGATAGTTTACCCAAAAATGACAGTTCTGTCATCATTTATCCACTCGAAAATTTCAGGGCTTTTTTTTTCTGACTTCTGACTTGGCACTGTATTTCATATCTTCTGAAGCCATATAATAGCTTTGTGTGAAGAACAGACTGGAATTTAAATCGTCACTAGATTTGACATCTTTAAAGCCATTGATTCTCATGCATCTCATAACCGATGACAGTATGCAAGTTTCAATATGTGGATGCACAAATTATATTTGAGACTGTGTAACGTCTTAAATTGTAGTCTGTTCCTTGCTGAAAGGCACTCTTATGATACTTCCATGCTGCTTTTTTATTTAAATTTTTGGGCAAACTGTTCCTTCAATTGGTTATGCTGACATGTTTGTAAAAACCTTTAATTTAATAATATAATCAATCAGGCCCGGACTGGCTAATCGGGAGCACCGAGAGGATTCCCGGTGGGCCGGTCAGTTTTTTGGCCGTGAGGGCCAATTTCTGTTAATGCTGTTAAATAGAGAGAGAGAAATACATTTTTAAAAATTTACCTTCTAGTGCATTCTTAAACTTGGACCTCAGTATATTATTGAAGTACAAATCCAAGCACCAGAAGTAGGCCGCACTCTCTAAGTTTTCTTTAATTAAAAAAATGCATTTTCATTCATTCATAGGCTAGCCTATATGGTTGCAATAATATTTTAGTTCAAAAATTTAAGTGTCATTTAAAAAGACTGCAGGCAGACATACATTATGGTACAGTACAAATATTTTGAGCGTCCCTTATTCTGTCCCTTATTTTCTTATGAATCACAATTGTCCCTTATTTTCCATTTGCGGCACCTTGCTAAGAAAAAAAAAAAAAACATACAGTTGTTGGAGATATGCGAGCAAAAAAATTATAGATAAAAAATGGATAAAGTGCAAAGACAGCACTGAAAAGGCCAGTATGTGTGTATATATATATATATATAAACAAAAGCTCTAGAAAATTACAATGAATTACAAGGCTGTAGAGAACAGTGCACTATTGCAGACTTATATACTAAGGTTTTAATTATTTTAATAGCTCAGTCGTAAACTAAAGTGGGCCGGTCGCATGCATGAAACTCCAGGGCTGAAAATGAGTCCCACTCCGGCCCTGTAATCAATGTAACTGCATTTATTAAGGTTGTGTTGCTTTGCTTTCCTCGGCAGTTATGAGAAGCGGTTATATTGAGCCAGGCAGCAGGGGGCATCCGAGAGCTGGACCCAATGTCCCGTCACCAGCCATCACTAAACACAGCAGCTGAAAGTGATTTCTGCTATCCTCAACCCCTTTATCCTTTTTCCTGGTTGGCTCTTGACTCTAGATAAACATTCAAATGAAAAAAAAATTTAAATTGATTGATTGTCTGATTGTAATAAAAGCCAGCAACAGTACTGAATGTACTATGGACTTGTTTTGATTTTTTTTTATTTTGTTCAGGCTTCCCTGTAAGAAATTAGACTTGGCACTAGAGATATTATTTTCAAAATCCTGTGAATGTACGGCATCATCTGAAATATGAGGATGCTACTTGTGTTTATGTAAGAGAGAGTATGAACATGTATGATCTATGTCGGGTATGTTTTTCCAGACTGTCTTGCTGGCTCATTGTAATTCATATTGTCTGTTATTTTAATAGTAACAATATTTTGTGACCATCGTGGTATATGACGAAATCATGTGCATACCACATTGCCATTAGTGTTATGAGTTGAGTTGTAATGTAATCTAAGAAATGCATTTGTTTTCTTTATTTTTCCACTAGGGCAGGTTTGCAGACTGCTTGTGTCAGGATGCTTTTCAAATTATCATTAGGATCATGTTATTTTATGGACCAGATTATGAGTATCAGCCTTAAAATCATGTATTCTGTACTGTTACTCGCCTTACGCTAGTCAATAATGTACACCGACATTAGAGACGCTCATTTCTTAAAGTTTATTTAACAGTTTCACACACTTGCATCATTTAACTTAGAAGCATTTACATTTATCAAACATTTTACAGTATAAAAAAGTTCTGAATTGAAGTACAGTCAAAAGCATTTGCTGTAAAATTGATACTTTCAACTTTGGGCACCATTTGGTAGTTTGCAAAGACTTGTGTTGTCATTCTGAATATACTACAGTTTATAGAATAAAGAATGAGTTTTATAGATTGTGTTTCTTATTTTGTTCCTGTAGTATCAGTTTCTGTCTACTTTCTGTATACTTTGCTTAAATATTTTAATGTTAATATACCCTTTTATAAACACAGTAGCATAATGAGCAATGCAATTCAGAGCATTAAATTGTCACGTAGAATCGTGGAAGTCATTGGAGCATTTAGTAGTCACAGACAGAAAATGCACATCTCAAACATTTGAAAAAAGAGAGAGAAGCAAGTGTGAGACAATCTTAAAGTTTTTGTGATAAGCTCCTGCTGTCAGTCATTCAGATGTGCACTAATAAAGATGACAAATGCACAAGCTGTCAAAACTTCATGTTATTACATCTCTATGGCCAACAGAGGGCAGCATTTGTGCAGCGAAATGGCTGTGAGGGATTATGGGTACAGGATAGAATAGATCTTTATTAAGCACTAAATGTAATGAAATAACAGTTTAGAAAAACAGTAGTACTAAAATGCCAAGTGTTTCATACATGCAACAGCTAATTAGCATGGTTTTCATGGTTATCTTCATGCAGCCTTTTGCTAAATATGTCTTTTCCCATAAGTATATGCTCCAACAGAACACCCAGGTCTCATTCCAGAATAAAATGTTACCTAAGTGACAGTTCTGCCACAAATAAGTGTGTTAACACCAATGATAGTGCTGCAATAAAATGCAAAATGGTTCTAGAGAATGTGTCTCTGTACTGTACATCTGTAATGTTGCCAAATGAGTGTTTAGGTGATCTGTGCTGTAAGAGCAAAACCAAAAGACATATCATCATAAAACATGTTCATAAGTGCTAGCTTTATTGCTGAAAGCAATACAAAAGTCTCCTGTACAATAGTTTATTTTTTTAAGTCTTGCGCTTGCGCATGCCTCAAAAGAGGGCTTACAATGACTTACAAAGATACATAACAGCTACAAGTGTATGCACTACTTGCTTTATGCAAGCACTATATAGGATAAATCACTATACAGGATTTACCCTATTATACTTTATCGACACGAATTGATAGGTGAAACAACAAACAGCCACCCACAAATAGTATATAAACAAACCTGAAAGGTAGGCGAGAGTAGGCGGCTGCAGTGAGGGGAGGAGTGAAATAAGCGCAGTCAAGACGGACAGTTCTGACCTCTCGAAGTGGAACAGATACCAACGAGATCAAAGGCGGATATCGCGTTATTCTCACTTACATGCTTTGTTGCTAATAAACATGATATAATTTCAGTTCTGTTACTTTTATATGAAAATAAATATGATGAACAAGACACTCAAAGTGCTTGCTATTTAATTCCATACGAAAGGTGTATTTATCATCCATTTTTACTTTAATACAAACATGTATTTTACATTTTTATAGAAATATGACAACAATCACATATCTCACACAGACATCGCACTGTCATCGTGTTTGGGAATATTCATGCATAATTTAAATACATAATCACATGAAACCAGAT
>NW_015649226.1:62715-65965 GCF_001515625.1 Sinocyclocheilus rhinocerous | reverse complement strand
ATCAGATAACAAAAAAAAACATTTTAGACGAGAACGCAGCATCACGGTTGTCTGAACCAATGAGCATTAAGCTGTGACGTCAGTCAGTCGTTTCCCATCATGCTTTTGATCAGCGCAGTCGGTTGAGAGCAACTGCGCTGGACTGCACAATCCGACACAGGCGCCTCGCCATCGCGAGAGCTTGTTGGCACACGTCAGCATGACATCAGAGCAAGTCTGACATAAATCAGACACATTTCTAACCGGCATGCATCTCGCGGTGATCACCGGTGATCGGTTCTGCGCAGATTTCAACAAGCCTCAAACAAGCCTCATCTCAAACAAGCCTATTGATTAGCTTGCTCAGGTGTGTTTGATTAGGGTTGGAGTTAAACTCTGCAGGACAGTGGCCGTCCAGGACCGAAGTTGCCCAGCCCAGTGTTAGGTTAAACCAGGGGTATCCAATCCTGCTTCTGGAGGGTCACCTTCCAGCAGAGTTTAGGTCTAGCCCTAATTAAACACACCTGAACTAGCTAATCAAGGTCTTCAGGATCACTAGAAACTTCCAAGAAGGTATGTCAGAGGTAAACTGTGCTGGAAGGTGGACCTTCAAAGAGCACACCTTGACACCCCTGGGTTAAACGTTAAACTGGAAAATATTAAGGTTAATTCTGCAGGAAAGTACGGCACATGCTCTACTTCAGTTGTTCTCAACGACTTCCCTGCAAAGTTTACCTCCAACCTTTATTAAACTCTCTTGCCAGCAACTTTCTAGTAATCCTGAATACTTTTATTTGCTTGTTCAGGTGTGTTTGATTTGAGTTGGAGCTAAACTCTACAGGAAAGTGGACCTCGAGGGCGGGCCAGAGTTGAGAACCCCATGCTCTACAACATAATCTGTAGATGAATAAAGATTTCTCCCCCCCTATAGGTCTATCGTATCACTACTGATACTAAGTGCATCTATCTGCCTGCAGACGTTGATGAATTCAGCCTGAACGGCAAGCTCATCAACATGAGAAGTTGTCTCCACATCCACGCTCCCTCTGGAGGATGTAGAGCCCAATGTTGTGTAGCGTCTGTGGAGTTGCTGCCCAGATTGAGAGCCCTTATGTAGGCTGCTCTGGGACTGTTGTGTTGAGTTTAACCCACTACAATGGACCGAGACGTGAGCTGGTCTCCCAGATATAGTGCTCCATTGCCTGGGTCGGCTGGGGACTGTAGCGGGGTCCACATCCCCACAGGAGGCAGTGCGGTATAGGCTGGGTTCGGTGGAGTTTCCCCGACAGGGTTGTCCATCCGGGGGTCCACGTGTGCTGAGAGGGAGCCTGGAGGAGCCGAACAGACAATGCTGAAAAAAAGCCTCACTGTTCAAGGCCTCGTCAATGCTTCGCCTCAGGTCGATTGGCGAAGGGGGCCGCAGATCTGCTGTGGAGTCGGCATCGAAGCTTGCAAAGGAGGATGCATGGGATATTTTACTCTTCTTTGTGGTTTTGGAGAGCTGTGTGCAAGACTCGTGCTGAGGGCTGCTGGGATAGTGGAGATCCAAGCCATCGAATTCGCTGTGCGGAAGCTCCACCAAGGTGTAGAGCGGCACGCTTTCGCTTTCCCGCCGAGCTATTCCCTCACACAACCCCAGCTTCTCTGCAGGCCGTAGTGACCAGCCACACCGACTTGAGAGGATGGTGGGTTTGGCCATCGTTGTGCCTTCTGTGGGTGGCTTTTTGAAGAGCCAACTGCAGCCTCCTGATTTGGAAAGGGGCACTCCGCAACAGAGAAGGGGGTGAGTGATTACAAGAGCGAGGGTGAGACATACTCCTGTTTCACAGACTCGGCAGCTGAGCTGGAAGCCCCACCAGGGCCAGGGCATCAGGCCAACCATGACTCCACCGGTCAGCCCTCCTGCATTGAGCATAGCATAAAGTCGTAGACTGCCACATGCTAGCAGAAACAGGGCAGAGAATACCCCTGTCCTGGCCGCCCTTTCCCACATCCGTGCTTCTGTGAATGGACACCTGCTAGCATGGCACGATGGCCGCTCGGGAGAGCTCTCACTTAGCCGGTAAATGTGCTTGACATCGGCACGAGCACAGCAGTAAAGAAGCAGGTATGTGAATGACAAGAGAGAGGACATCAATACGAATGCTGCAGGTGGTAATAGAGGCACAACTTGCAGGGTGGGAAAGAGTTGCAGTATTGCCATGGATGCCATTACTATAGCTATGTGCAGCAGCACTAGGGCGGCCAACAAGCAGGTGCTGCGCTGCAGGGTGTTCTGAGAAAGTAGCTGGGTACAAGAGCGAGCGGTTAGCAGTAGAAGCAGCAGACCAAATGATGCCGTAATACAGGGATAGGCAGCTTCATGCAGCAGTCGTGCCCAGGCTATGGGTAGGCGCTCTTTTTGGCCATATGGATCGTAGAGGAGCCACAGAGCTCTACTGGAACCTGTTAGTAGTTGGAGAAGGTGGAGGAGGCTGAAGTGGGCACAGCCAGAGGGCCAGCGCAACGGCAAACACATCAGGCTGAGCACAGACAGCACAGCCACGAGCGAGAACACACAGCCGAGCCCGTATACCTGCAACTCCCATGCCAGGCCCCATGTCGCCATTGCAGCATTCCAATCAGTCAGTAGAGGGACCAGTAGAGGCGGGGTGAGGGCTTCAAGGGGTGGGGTTATTACACCAGGGGGTGTGGTTTCATACATAGGGGGTGGAGTGGACAGAGTGTTGTTAGTTGAAGCATGATTCCTTGAGGAGTCAGTCGACTGACAGATTCTAGTGCCAACCAGGCTGCAGTCCAGAAGTGTGGAAGATTTGCGCTTGTCATCACCTGGAGATGCTGAAATACAATATATAGCTTAGTTTAAGATGCATTGTTATACATACACTCAGAAAAAAGGTACAAATGCTTTCAGTAAGTTCAGAAAAATAAGTTCAGAAATTAAGCTCTGTGTAATAATCCTTCAATTATATGAATTTTGCCAGTGCCACACCATAATGTTTTGGGGTGCTGTGCAGAGCCATTTGACCTCCAAACATGGTGTGTATTAGGGCATCCAAAGAGTTTAATTTTGGTCTCATCTGACCAGACTATATTCTCCCAGTATTTCACAGGCTTGTCTAAATGTTGTGCAGCAAACTTTAATCGAGCTTCAACATGCTTTTTCTTCAGCAATACGTGGTGAGCGTGCATACAGGCCACGGCGGTTGAGTGCATTACTTATTGTTTTCTTTGAAACAATTGTACCTGCTAATTCCAGGTCTTTCTGAAG
>NW_015649226.1:49232-62218 GCF_001515625.1 Sinocyclocheilus rhinocerous | reverse complement strand
TTTGCACCTCCCTTTCTTCATGTGTTCAATACTCTTTCCCTGTGTCATTCTACTTTATTACACAGAACTTAATTTCTGAACTTATTTGTATTGCTTTCTTTGTATGTATGGATTACTTGGATTGTTACCGACATGTGGTGAAAATTTCATGTCAACAGCACCTTTAGAAATATATTTACTGAGAAAAATGGTGATGTGTTCAATACTTATTTTACCAGCTGTATAAGTATGCATAAAATATAACAGTAATTTTGTTTAAAAAATATTTCACACAAACATTAAACAATGTTGTATAGATGAGCATTGGAACATTCACTGTTGGAACTCACTGTATTTTCAAAATTAAAGTTTATAACATTGATCATACCAGTAACAAGAAACCACAACACAAACATTCTTTTTCAATTATTTATATTATTAATTACATATTTAGTTAAGATTTTTAGCACACTTGTTAGACTTTGCACTAAAAACCCAGGAAAACAATAGGCTAAATAAAAACATTTTCATTTTTTTTTTTTTTACAAAATTACTTTAATGAACAAAACAATCCTGAATGAACCATTTCATATTACTAACTGTTATAGTTATAGAATGCTGCCTTTCAAATGGTGTAAGATTTGTAATGCAGCTTTAAAGTAGATTTAGTCTGTTTATGCACTCATGAGGTTATATTCACAAAGCACTAAGCTAATATTCTCCACAAGCAGCTTATGAAGTTTTTTTTTAGGCATATGATGACGTTACACTTGATACAACACAAGAGGTATTTAAGTCGCTGAGAAAACACACAACAAACCACACGCTGATGTTTCACATAACAATCCTGTATCTAGAAGAATACAAATTATCTCAAAAAAAGTTAAGTAGATAGCTGTGCATTGCTCCAGTATGTAAGCCAGGGTCATGAATCTCAGCATTAATATAAGAAGATACACCATCAGCCGTAAATATATAAAACAGTGACTGTGTTCATTAGCTATAGAGAGATGTGGAACTAGGCTGTTGTAAATGGGTCGCACTTCAGCTCTGACACACATTCACATACGGCACAGATAAGAGGGCATTGACCCTGTTGCCGTTCTCGTGAGTGTGACTATTTAAAAACTAGTAACTGACACACTTTCATAACATTACATCACTTAAATACCTGTGCGTGGAAGTGAGGAGGTGTGGCTCTATGTAGCAAGCTTGTGTTTCTGAATACAGCCTCATTTTTACCAAAACCCTGCTCTAATTGTGGATCAAAAGGCACTTCATTGCTTATTGAAGGGTTGATTGATTAATATAGATTATTAGTAAGTGTTTCCACTTGAGTAACGATCCAGAATACACTGGGGCTGAATCTCTGAGTCAGCATTAGCCTTTAGCATGTGTTAATTAAGGTCAGAGAATCTGGCTTGAGTTTTCCCCTCTTAAGATTGAATGATTGACCTTTGTGCATAGGAAGAGATTTCAGTACCACCACCCTTAATATGTCTTTGGGTGGTCAAAAACGACAGGTTTACTTTGTCCACAAGGGCAACAAAATAAGGGGAAAAGTGTTAATGAAGAGATCATGCAATATTTAATCAAAATCTCATTAGCTGCACTTTCTAAACCCCTAAGATCCAGCATTAGCTTTCATAGCTCACCTTGCAGTTTCTGCTAGTTTTATCTTATTTCTGAGACAGAAAATATATTAAAACCAGTTATTTTAAATTTTAAGTATTCTCAAATAAATGTAGCCGTTGTAAGCACAAGAGACTCAAAAACATTTTTATTCACTAAAAAGAATTGGCTCATAATAGTAATTTGCATGTGAATCAAGTACACTACAAGTACAAGGTTGTGTTTGTTTTTGCGTGAGGCCAAAATGACAAAACTGGTTACATACTGTATGCAAAACCCTGGGTTCAACTATTGCAAACCTTCATTTTTTAAATACATTTTTCTTGCAATCTGTCAGATGCATATACATTTAGAAGCATTGTGAAGAACTAAGCTCTTGCTCTCTGCTCACCAACAGAATAAGATCATGTGTTAGAATAGAGGTCATTCTGACCATGAATGCTTCAGTACCTGCTTCCGGATAGGTTTCAGTGACCTTGATCACAGTGGTGGTCAATTGGCCATTTTGGTCCTTTTTCACTTGGTCAACACCCTTGCGCTCCTCTCTTTCAGGGTCAGGATTTGTCACATTGAGAGTCGGATCTGTCAGACTATCTGAGAGAGAGAGAGAGAAAATAGGATTGTAAACCTGTTGTCAAGCAAGCAGAACTGAGAGCTAATGCTAGCTCAAAGAGAAACCATATAATTTGATTTAAACCTGTTTTTGTTCTTGTTTTATACCCATAATCCTCAGCCAAACTTTAATCCAAAAGATTCATACAAAAGAAGCTGTAAATTGCATTAAGTTTCACAATGAGTCGCTAGGGGGCTTGTATCCCACTCACATCTGCAGTGATGAATGGCTTGTTCGCTGCTGGAATACTGATGTTTTCACTGCAGCTTGAGGAACAGCAAGCAGAGTAAGCTAAGAGCACAATGAGGATGCACTATACTGACGCAGGCATTAAGCGGAAGCTATTATGCCAAAACAGCATTACCAAATAGATGCAGTAAAAGTGCAATGATACCAATATCACTTTATGACAAAATTCTGATGTGTACATTTACACATTTTATTCAGTTTAAAATGTCATTATCAGTGTTTCAAGTATCATATCATATTGTACCTGAGTATTTGAATAAGTGAATGAGTAGATTTTCTTATTGTATTAAAAGCAATGTAGAAAAAAAAAAAATTGTACTGTGAAATAATGACAATAAGTTATTTTCTACTGAGTTGTCCTTGAAGTCTGCATGCAGAAACATACAATGTGGCACTTGTAGTCTATAATTGTGTCTATAAACACAAATGACTCTGAGCCAAATCATAAGTGAATCAGAAACATACAGTGCAACCAGAGTAATTGGATTCACAAACAAATTACTCTTCTGAGCCGATTCTTTTTAGTGAATCAAAAACATACAGTGCACTTGTAGTCCAATTCATGCACAAACGACTCTTATGGATAGATTCTTTTTAGTGAATCAAAAACATACAGTGCAACCAGAGTAATCAGATTCACAAACAAATTTCTCTTCTGAGCCGATTTTTTTTAGTGAATCAAAAACAAACAGTGCACTTACTGTATAGTCAGATTCATGAACAAATTACTCTTTTTTTTACTTGTTTTTTTTTAGTGAATCAAAAACATACAGTGTCTTAAGTAGTCCGATTCATGAACAAACGACTCTTATGGATCGATTCTTTTTAGTGAATCAAAAACATACAGTGCAACCAGAGTAATCAGATTCACAAACAAATTTCTCTTCTGAGCCGATTTTTTTTAGTGAATCAAAAACATACAGTGTCATAAGTAGTCCGATTCATGAACAAATTACTCTTGTTTTTTTTACTAGTTTTTTTTAGTGAATCAAAAACATACAGTGTCTTAAGAGTAATCGGATTCATAAACAAATTACTCTTTTGAGCCGACATCATGAATCGTCATGATCCAACATGGAAAATCATTTGATTTAAGTTTTTTGTTTTGCAAAGTTTTGCATGTATTTCGTACATAGATATACATTCACACACTATCATGTTCAGAGTTGGCTCTGATGTATCATTAATTTGATTACCTGCAGGAGCATCTGTCAAATCCTTTGTTTCCTCAGATGGCTGCAGATTGTCTGTCAGCCCTCTTGGCAAAGTGGTACCATCTAAAGTTCCTCTGGCATATGGTGTCTGAGTAGCACCAGAGGACTTCCACAGTGTCTGGTAGGTGCTAAATCTAGTTTCAGCAGGACTCTGAGGTGTGTATGTCTCTGTATTCCAAGCAATAGGTGTCTTGGATTTGGTACTCCAGGCCTGAGAAGAAAAAGGCTGTAGTGTTGCCAGTGAAGATGATTTAAAAGATTGTTCCATATTGCCTTGCTTACTAAAATTTGGCCAATCAGATGCCTCTGTTTGAGGTCCCTCTTCATCGTTCTGGATATCTGAAGGAGGTTCAATCTGAGTAGAAGTCAAAGTTTTGATCCATGGTGTTCTTGAGGCTGGAAGTCTTGACAAACCATGATCCTCCATTGTGACATAGGAGTTTTGATCAACTGAAGGGTCCACCCCAAGGTCTCTGCTAGTCCCATCTGAATGTAATACATCGGTTGGACTTGTCATGTCCATTTCTGTTGATCGAGACGTCCATGGTGAGCTGGTAGCTGGTTCTGGATCCACGCTAGCCCAAAAGTGGGCTCTTTCATTTCTATTTAAAGATGCAGCACACAGACTACCATACAGTGAGACACTGAAGACCAGCAGTAGAGCTCCACTGTGAGGGGTCATGCTGACACTCCTCTGAAGATGTTACTCCTCACAATATCACCAAGTTGTCTCCAGTTGACTCTCACATTCTGCACTATTTAAAAAATATATTAAAAATAAATATCCAATAAAAATCTGATAATACTGAAATTAGGGATGCATAATATAACAGTTATCAGCTAATATCTGTTATTTTATTTAATGTATCATATATAACTGATAATGTACTGATATATCATGAATCTCTAATGTCAAATATATGTATCTTTACATGAAATTGGACATATTAGTTCTCCAACAGTGGCACTGAAGGTTGAGTGTTGAGTGGCATATTACAGCCAGAGCTCTGAATTTACACACCATCAGTCTTATTTGATCCCCTCCAACTCAGAAAAAAATGTACCTCACAGAACAGGACAGCCACCAAACACACAGAAATACTTCACAGTGCATACTTTTACACAGACAAATGCTGTATATTTTGCATAATTAACATGGATCAGTCCTTATTAATAACATAATTGCAGAAGTTTGCAATTCCATTAGACTGCTTAGATTTATGTCAAATGATCTGACAGCTGCTGCAGTGCAAGCTCTGCTTCTTAACTCACAAGAATCTTTTCTTTTCTCGCCTTTTTGCAATTCTCAACACTCTTTCCTCTTATTTTTGCCTCCCGAAGTGCATGCAACATTTATCATTTATATTTCAGCAATAGAGAGCGGGATGCTGGTCTACATTACCAACCAGTGCAGCACTGTTTAATGCATCTTCTCTTCAGCATCCAGTGACACATTTTCACACAAAAGCAACTGAACTCACATACACATACATGCACAAACACAAAGTTTGATTGTGCCAGAAGAGATGTGCTCACCCCGGGACGCATGGATGAAGAGTCTAAAATAGGAGTAATCCTTCTGCCTCCCGTCCTGCAGCAGAAAAGATTTGATCCTGTCTGTGCCTGCGCACGCGTGTGTGTTTTAGTGCTCTCTCTCTCTCTCTCTCTCTAACACACACACATACCCATCTATGCTTTTTGCAGGGACACACACACTTGCTGCCTGACACACCCCCTTTTAGTATCCCATCTCCATTCTCTCTCTCTCTTCAGGTGTCTGATCCCTCTCTTCTGATTCGGTTAAGCTGTGCCTCTAGTTTCCAGAGCTGGATTAGCCATGTTAGGTGTTTGACTTCCTTTCTCTTACATCATTGAGTATCAGAGGCAGGGCATCTACTGCAGTGATGCTCCTAAAAAGTAAAAAAAAAATACATGTTTACAGTACATTCAAAGATCTAAATAGAAGAGGATGAGCCTCTCATCCCAATTCAGTTCAGCAAATCAGTATACAATATTGAACGTAATTTTCTGAATCCCTCAGAGAGAGTCAGAGATCAATATGCAGCAATAAATCACAGCTCTAAAGACCACAAGAGTGACTGCTGCTGTTTTCCCTTATGGTGGATTGAGACAAAGCATTCTAAAGATAAAAAAAATAAATAAAAATCTAAAATCTTGCAAAGTAATAAATAAAATAACATGGACTGGTTTGAAATGGACAAGGGAAAAGACCCTTCAAGTAGGGTTATTTTAATGATAAGCAGCTAAAATGTGATTTTTTTTATTCAGCAAGGATTCATTGAATTGATCAAAAGTGTAGTGAAGACATTTATAATTTACAAAAGGTTTCTGTTTCTAATAAATGCTGTTTTTTTAACTTCATAATCATCAAAGAACCCTGAAAAAACAATGCATCACGGTTTGCACAAAAATATTAAGCAGCAACATGATTTCAACACTGATAATCATAAGAAATGTTTATTCAGCACCAAAGTTGCTGATAAGAATACATTTTTTAAAAAAAACAATTATTTTAAACTGTAATAATATGTCACAATATTATTGATTTTTCATAAATCATAAAGAATAAATGCAGCCTTGGTAAGCATAAGAAACTTCTTTCAAAAACAATTTTAAAAACTGTTTTTATATACAGGTATATATAAAATACAATTCCTCAGGCAGACTCTCAGACATTTTGTGCTTTTATGAATTATGGTGTTGCATTTTATTAGCTGATCCCATTGGCATGTAAATCAATGTGGGTAAATGAGTGAGTGGCAATAGCTGGGCAAACACTCTATTTCATATTCAGAGCATATAAACACTCAATACATATTTAAAGCCATTCCCCATCAGTGAATCCAGGATGGATGGTCCGCTGGGACGCACCCATGTGTGTGGTCAGACAGAATGAGCAGGATGTAGATCAATCCTTATTAAAACACACCCCGAGAGAACACAAACTGGGGCAGGCCCATAAAAAGCTAGTTGTGAGAGGACTAGTTAGGGCTCAGAGAATATAAACAGATTATAATATTTTTAGTGAATCAAAAACATACAGTGCAACCAGAGTAATCAGATTCACAAACAAATTTCTCTTCTGAGCCGATTTTTTTTAGTGAATCAAAAACATACAGTGTCATAAGTAGTCCGATTCATGAACAAATGACTCTTATGGATCGATTCTTTTTAGTGAATCAAAAACATACAGTGCAACCAGAGTAATCAGATTCACAAACAAATTACTCTCCTGAGCCGATTTTTTTGTTAATCAAAAGCATCATAAGTAGTCCGATTCATGAACAAATGACTCTTATGAGCCAAATATTTTTAGTGAATCAAAAAAATACAGTGCACATGTAGTATGATTCACGCCCAAGTGACTCTTATGAGCCGATTCTTTTTAGTGAATCAAAAACGTACAGCACGACCAGAGTCAGATTCACAAACAAATTACTATTATTAGCCAAGTAACTGGTTTGAATCAGTCTGACAATTCCTTCACTGAACAGAATCCATCAGAATGGTTACACCAATTGACTTACTATGATTATTGTGATTATTTGTATGACTATTTTCAGTGATGTCTGTATTAAACTGACATATCAGCTTTATCAGTTAAGCATGGTTATGCTCAGTCATGAGCACCAAAACATCATGAATCGTCATGATCCAACATGGAAAATCATTTGATTTAAGTTTTTTGTTTTGCAAAGTTTTGCATGTATTTCGTACATAGATATACATTCACACACTATCATGTTCAGAGTTGGCTCTGATGTATCATTAATTTGATTACCTGCAGGAGCATCTGTCAAATCCTTTGTTTCCTCAGATGGCTGCAGATTGTCTGTCAGCCCTCTTGGCAAAGTGGTACCATCTAAAGTTCCTCTGGCATATGGTGTCTGAGTAGCACCAGAGGACTTCCACAGTGTCTGGTAGGTGCTAAATCTAGTTTCAGCAGGACTCTGAGGTGTGTATGTCTCTGTATTCCAAGCAATAGGTGTCTTGGATTTGGTACTCCAGGCCTGAGAAGAAAAAGGCTGTAGTGTTGCCAGTGAAGATGATTTAAAAGATTGTTCCATATTGCCTTGCTTACTAAAATTTGGCCAATCAAATGCCTCTGTTTGAGGTCCCTCTTCATCGTTCTGGATATCTGAAGGAGGTTCAATCTGAGTAGAAGTCAAAGTTTTGATCCATGGTGTTCTTGAGGCTGGAAGTCTTGACAAACCATGATCCTCCATTGTGACATAGGAGTTTTGATCAACTGAAGGGTCCACCCCAAGGTCTCTGCTAGTCCCATCTGAATGTAATACATCGGTTGGACTTGTCATGTCCATTTCTGTTGATCGAGACGTCCATGGTGAGCTGGTAGCTGGCTCTGGGTCCACGCTAGCCCAAAAGTGGGCTCTTTCATTTCTATTTAAAGATGCAGCACACAGACTACCATACAGTGAGACACTGAAGACCAGCAGTAGAGCTTCACTGTGAGGGGTCATGCTGACACTCCTCTGAAGATGTTACTCCTCACAATATCACCAAGTTGTCTCCAGTTGACTCTCACATTCTGCACTATTTAAAAAATATATTAAAAATAAATATCCAATAAAAATCTGATAATACTGAAATTAGGGATGCATAATATAACAGTTATCAGCTAATATCTGTTATTTTATTTAATGTATCATATATAACTGATAATGTACTGATATATCATGAATCTCTAATGTCAAATATATGTATCTTTACATGAAATTGGACATATTAGTTCTCCAACAGTGGCACTGAAGGTTGAGTGTTGAGTGGCATATTACAGCCAGAGCTCTGAATTTACACACCATCAGTCTTATTTGATCCCCTCCAACTCAGAAAAAAATGTACCTCACAGAACAGGACAGCCACCAAACACACAGAAATACTTCACAGTGCATACTTTTACACAGACAAATGCTGTATATTTTGCATAATTAACATGGATCAGTCCTTATTAATAACATAATTGCAGAAGTTTGCAATTCCATTAGACTGCTTAGATTTATGTCAAATGATCTGACAGCTGCTGCAGTGCAAGCTCTGCTTCTTAACTCACAATAATCTTTTCTTTTCTCGCCTTTTTGCAATTCTCAACACACTTTCCTCTTATTTTTGCCTCCCGAAGTGCATGCAACATTTATCATTTATATTTCAGCAATAGAGAGCGGGATGCTGGTCTACATTACCAACCAGTGCAGCACTGTTTAATGCATCTTCTCTTCAGCATCCAGTGACACATTTTCACACAAAAGCAACTGAACTCACATACACATACATGCACAAACACAAAGTTTGATTGTGCCAGAAGAGATGTGCTCACCCCGGGACGCATGGATGAAGAGTCTAAAATAGGAGTAATCCTTCTGCCTCCCGTCCTGCAGCAGAAAAGATTTGATCCTGTCTGTGCCTGCGCACGCGTGTGTGTTTTAGTGCTCTCTCTCTCTCTCTCTCTCTAACACACACACATACCCATCTATGCTTTTTGCAGGGACACACACACTTGCTGCCTGACACACCCCCTTTTAGTATCCCATCTCCATTCTCTCTCTCTCTTCAGGTGTCTGATCCCTCTCTTCTGATTCGGTTAAGCTGTGCCTCTAGTTTCCAGAGCTGGATTAGCCATGTTAGGTGTTTGACTTCCTTTCTCTTACATCATTGAGTATCAGAGGCAGGGCATCTACTGCAGTGATGCTCCTAAAAAGTAAAAAAAAAATACATGTTTACAGTACATTCAAAGATCTAAATAGAAGAGGATGAGCCTCTCATTCCAATTGAGTTTAGCAAATCAATATACAATATTGAACGTAATTTTCTGAATCCCTCAGAGAGAGTCAGAGATCAATATGCAGCAATAAATCACAGCTCTAAAGACCACAAGAGTGACTGCTGCTGTTTTCCCTTATGGTGGATTGAGACAAAGCATTCTAAAGATAAAAAAAATAAATAAAAATCTAAAATCTTGCAAAGTAATAAATAAAATAACATGGACTGGTTTGAAATGGACAAGGGAAAAGACCCTTCAAGTAGGGTTATTTTAATGATAAGCAGCTAAAATGTGATTTTTTTTATTCAGCAAGGATTCATTGAATTGATCAAAAGTGTAGTGAAGACATTTATAATTTACAAAAGGTTTCTGTTTCTAATAAATGCTGTTTTTTTAACTTCATAATCATCAAAGAACCCTGAAAAAACAATGCATCACGGTTTGCACAAAAATATTAAGCAGCAACATGATTTCAACACTGATAATCATAAGAAATGTTTATTCAGCACCAAAGTTGCTGATAAGAATACATTTTTTAAAAAAAACAATTATTTTAAACTGTAATAATATGTCACAATATTATTGATTTTTCATAAATCATAAAGAATAAATGCAGCCTTGGTAAGCATAAGAAACTTATTTCAAAAACAATTTTAAAAACTGTTTTTATATACAGGTATATATAAAATACAATTCCTCAGGCAGACTCTCAGACATTTTGTGCTTTTATGAATTATGGTGTTGCATTTTATTAGCTGATCCCATTGGCATGTAAATCAATGTGGGTAAATGAGTGAGTGGCAATAGCTGGGCAAACACTCTATTTCATATTCAGAGCATATAAACACTCAATACATATTTAAAGCCATTCCCCATCAGTGAATCCAGGATGGATGGTCCGCTGGGACGCACCCATGTGTGTGGTCAGACAGAATGAGCAGGATGTAGATCAATCCTTATTAAAACACACCCCGAGAGAACACAAACTGGGGCAGGCCCATAAAAAGCTAGTTGTGAGAGGACTAGTTAGGGCTCAGAGAATATAAACAGATTATAATATTTGGTAAAACAGTTAAAGTAATCACCGTATGCCATATTCATCAGAGAAGTTGAGACTGCATGACTAATAAATTCACCCCATGGGAATACAAAGGGATGTTTTAATTAGTTTTCACAGATTGACATGCACTTTGAATGCATTGCACATTGCATTCTCTTATAGTGTGTGAACAGGAAGGCACCAAATGAGCTGGAACTAAAGGGGGGTTTGGTTAGAACAATGACCCAGATGAGCTGATCAAACATATGACATCAGCGTGGTCCGCAGCCAGACCCCCCCCAGGCTAGGGCTGCTTTTACGGCCCCACCAATCATCTGCATCACTGCTGCTGAGAAGGGGGCTTGTTGGGTCGGACCCAGCAATGCTGACTTCTGCAAACAAGACAACAGCAATAATTCACAGCACACATTATGCAGAAACAGTTCATATACATGGCTATGAAGAAAGAATGATGGGACAAAACCTGTCATTTTAAAGGAAAAACAGCTTTTTAATGTGAACAAATTGAAGTCAAGATCAGATTAAGACCTAACCCCAAAATACAGACCATATAATAATAAATAAATATTAGTTCATTATATTTGCACATTGCCGATACAAAAGTAAGCTTTGACCATTTTTTACTTTTCATATAAAAAGGAAATGCAAACACAACTCACAAGCTTGGAATATGTAAGGTGTAGTACTGTTAATTTTTTTTCTTTAAATAAATTAATATTTCATTTTTATATATAAAATATATAAAACATTTTTTTACTGTTTTTTCATCAAATAATCCTAAAATCTAGAAAAATGAAAAGCTTGTAACACTCCAAAGAGAAAGGAAAAATTGAAATCGCATCATATGACCCCTTTAAGAGTGACAAAGGGATATATGATACTGCACTGTGAAAATACTTATTTTGAACATTTTGTACTCAACCAATTTTGTTCAATAGACACATGAACTTGACATATGGGACAATACAGATGAATGAACCATTTGAACTCTCAGCCCAGTTCTTGTGAGCTTTTCTTGGTTTCATGCCGTAACTTTCAGCCCAGTTGCTTTTGCTGTTTCTCCTTCATTTTAAAGAGTGCATTAAATATGAGAGGGTTATGATACTAAACCTAAGGCTTTATCAAAATACAAAGTTTGAATCTTTTTACTGATATTTTTTTCACAAGTTAAGTTCAAAATTTGTTAAATTATATCACAATTTATGATACCGAAAATGACAGAGAATCAGCATTGTATAGACACAATGCTATAGATAGCATCATGTTAATGAAGCATCACACGGAATAGAAAGTGTCAGTAAGTCAAGTAGGTGGATTTAACTTTGTGAGAGCATGTGTGCGGTTTATAAGTACCGGTATGTGTTGTGCTCTCACTTGTGCCGAAAAGTCATGTCAGCTTGACAGTAGGGCTGTGCGATTTGGGGGAAAATATCAAATTGCGATTTTTTTTGACGGATATTGCGATTGCGATTTGATTTGCGATTTTAAATTTGCAAAGTCAAGCTTCAGCTCAATATTGTCAATAATGTGCAGCACAGTATGGGTATCATTACCCTGCTGAAAAAAACAATAGAAACTATCACAGAAATTCTTATAGTTTCCATTAAACCATTACAAAATTCCTTTTTGTTTTTGGCATTATTCCAATAGGAATTACTGTTGTTCTATTGGTTGCCATCTGCCAGATTACATCCCACCAATAGAATCCATCAAATACTAGTAGACACCATTATAGTTTACATTAAAACCAAACAAATTCCCATTATAACCCTGAAATCCATTAAATGTTTTATTGTGTTTTGGGAGGGGTTCTATTTTTATTTTTTTAAACTACTTTTACAGAATTAACTTAGTTACTGAATTTCACAGAAAATATTTGTTTATTTTTTATAAATGAACTGTATTTCTTAAGTCAATTATTAAAGTATTACATATGTTACATAGGCTGATTTATTCATTTTAAGTATTTGGGATTTTAAGAACAAGTGGAAAATGTGCTGAATGTTTCATTTCATCCAAGTGAAATTAGCAAGCAGTTAGACTGAATTTACATTCGTTTTAAACGCGGAGCCAGCCGCGAGTCGACACAGGTTGCGCGTGTGCGTCAAGCCTCATCCATACTGCCAGATGCGCTCGTGAAGACTAGCGGTGCGGAGCCGGGTGCGAGTATAAACGAGCATTACGAGACAGGCTGCGTGAGTGCGGCAAGCATAAACGGCTCGTCCGTGACGTGGGATTCACGCCGCGTGGGGCAGAGAGGAGCGAGTATGAGAAGCATTCACAGACACAGGCTGTGTGTGCGCTCTTCTGAATTGGGAATAGCCAACATGCATTATAAACTTATTTCAAATTAATCTGTTGGGGAGATAAAATGTAAGATAACGTTCACGTACTAACAAAAACAGCTAAGAATGTAACTTTTATTCTCCAGTTCTGAAA